>NW_015505188.1:2156819-2157335 GCF_001515645.1 Sinocyclocheilus grahami | reverse complement strand
CAGTGTGTAGTGCGAGAGTCAATGAAATTGGAAAGGGTGACCTCTGATGGCTAGCAGAAGGAAGTTCATGGACTGGATTTGTGACATATATTATACCTTAAATTTCAACCTGATAGTTTGAACGTTCGTTCGTCTTGGCTCAAAGCCACTTGCTGAGAACTTTTCTTCGCGGAAGCTTTGCGTTAATTACAAGTGAGATAACGAAATATTTAATCTCTAATCTATATATTTTTTGTCCAATTATTTGCCCAGTTAGTTTTGGTATTGAGGTAAAAGTTACCTTGCATTCGCTATATAACAGTGGGGGGTGGTCACGAAGATGACTGAGCAAATTTGATGCGTTTCCCCGTTTTGCAGCTACTTTCTTCTTGCAAGATCTGCAGACAGGGTGATCGTCCTCGATTAAATTGCCTTCAGGACTCTTGTAAAAGCCAAAATACAACCAGACCACCGATTTGGTCCTCTTAGATGGCTGAAAAATCTCCCGAGCGCTGTCACTGCCTTCCGCCATTACGT
>NW_015505188.1:2135704-2156520 GCF_001515645.1 Sinocyclocheilus grahami | reverse complement strand
CGCTAGTTTTCAAAATCGCGATAATCAAATACGGTTTTGATGATAATTACATTTTAAACGATAATACTAACCGTCAGGGCATTTTATCGTGATTTATCGTGAAACCGGTAATCGTTCCATCTCTAGCGTGTAGTAAACTGTCTCTTGCCTATAGACTCAATCAGGTAACAAAAATGTCGGGAAATGACACCTCTGGCCATTCCGTTGGGTCGTTTGTCCAGTCACAGATACCGTACGGACAGTCCGACTCAATATGGCTTAGTTTTTCTGCGTATGTTGCTCTGTCGAGCGGCACTTCGCCCACACAGCTATGACGTGACACCGATCAAGTCTACTGGAACCAAAAGCCCTCCCTACACCTACCCTAACCCTACCCGATACTTTACTTTCAACTTTTATTTCCTTCATTTTTATTAAAAATAAATGCTTTTCTGATGGGATTTGAAATTTGAAAAGGGAGAAAAAAAGTTTGCCAAAAGGCAAATTCGAACCCGAGTCGATCGTGTCAAAAGGAGTAGGCTATGACACACGCTTTACCATCTACGCCACTGAATCTGACGGTTGATGACCGTCTTTCGTAATGTTGACTAGATAATCAAATACGGTTTTGATGATAATTACATTTTAAACGATAATACTAACCGTCAGGGCATTTTATCGTGATTTATCGTGAAACCGGTAATCGTTCCATCTCTAGCGTGTAGTAAACTGTCTCTTGCCTATAGACTCAATCAGGTAACAAAAATGTCGGGAAATGACACCTCTGGCCATTCCGTTGGGTCGTTTGTCCAGTCACAGATACCGTACGGACAGTCCGACTCAATATGGCTTAGTTTTTCTGCGTATGTTGCTCTGTCGAGCGGCACTTCGCCCACACAGCTATGACGTGACACCGATCAAGTCTACTGGAACCAAAAGCCCTCCCTACACCTACCCTAACCCTACCCGATACTTTACTTTCAACTTTTATTTCCTTCATTTTTATTAAAAATAAATGCTTTTCTGATGGGATTTGAAATTTGAAAAGGGAGAAAAAAAGTTTGCCAAAAGGCAAATTCGAACCCGAGTCGATCGTGTCAAAAGGAGTAGGCTATGACACACGCTTTACCATCTACGCCACTGAATCTGACGGTTGATGACCGTCTTTCGTAATGTTGACTAGCCCAATCACACGTTGGTGGGTGGAATTAGTGTAAATAGCCTCTGCCAACAAGGCGGGCTATTTGCACTCAGTGTAAATAGACACTCCGATTTTTTTTTTAATTCCCAATAGTTAAACAGTTGCCCACAGAAAAAAAAAAAAACAGTTTCTGCACTTCCCGCGCCTATGCCTTGCTGAAAAAAAGTGTTATTTCTTCAAATAAAATAAAATAAAAATAATTTTTCGTGAGCTGTATTTTAAATCAACATTATGTTTGCTTCAGGTGTTTGTCAACTAAGGACACATTGCTTTGTTTTTTGAGTAATTGTTCACATTTACAGTCAGTAATATAGAACAAAAATATAAATTAAGAGTAGGAAATGGTTGGATGCATTATTGTGCTGTAAGTTTAATGATATCAATGGTTAATCAGGTATATGCATTGATAATACGTATATTTTAATGGAATATTCTTCTAATGAAATAGTCTTTCAAAGCATTGGCAACCTGACTTTGAAAATATGCTGATGATTTTCTCTGAAATTTAATAAAAAAAATAGAAGTTCTGAAGTGAAATAGAAGCATTTTTCACCAGTGGTGTATGATCTCCAGACTTCTCTGTGTGTATAAAACAAAAGCATTAAGTGATTCAAGGTCAAGACAAGTTGATTCAAAATTGACCAGATTCAGGGAACTTTTTAAAGGCAACAAAGAATTGGTTAAGATTTGATAAACCACAAGTGTTCCTTCCTTAAGTCTGTATGGTTTTATCTCTTTATGTGTACTAATATTGTCTGAGCCATTATATTCAGTTTATGTTCCTGCTCCAATTATAACCTCTTATTTTTGTCTTTCCCAGGCATCTGAAAGATGGTGGACCGCTTGGCAAATAGTGAGGCCAACTCTAAGCGCATCGGGGTCGTGGAAGTATGCTTTGGCACAGCAGGTCAACCGCTGGTTATTCCAGGTCGAGTGCTCATAGGAGAGGGTGTTCTCACAAAGCTGTGCCGCAAAAGGCCCAAAGCCCGACAGTTCTTCCTCTTCAACGACATCCTTGTGTACGGCAACATCATCATCCAGAAGAAGAAGTACAATAAGCAGCACATCATCCCTCTGGAGAGCGTCACCATAGACACGGTAGAGGATGAGGGTGACCTGCGCAATGGCTGGCTCATTAAAACGCCCACAAAATCCTTTGCCGTCTACGCCGCCACAGCAACGGAGAAGTCTGAGTGGATGAGCCACATCAGCAAGTGTGTCTCGGACCTACTAGAAAAAAGCGGGAAATCTCCCACCGGTGACCACGCGGCTGTCTGGGTGCCTGACTCTGAGGCGACCGTGTGCATGCGGTGCCAGAAGACGAAATTCACCCCCGTCAGCCGGCGCCACCATTGCCGGAAATGCGGCTTCGTTGTGTGTGGCCCCTGTTCGGAGAAGAAGTTCCTGCTTCCCAGTCAATCGTCCAAACCGGTGCGCGTGTGCGAGTTCTGTTACAAGCAGCTCTTCTCTGGCGCCACCCTCCCGTCCCACTCGGACTCCTACAGCCATCCGGAGATTTCCAGCAGCAACATCTCGGATGACGACGATGATGATGACAGCAGTGACTGAGGGTCACTTTTAGGAATATTGACAATCTACAGATCCTATCCCATTATTTTAGTCTAATTTTCATTCAGGGTTTGCAAAGGTTCCTGTGGCAATAACACTTTCCCAAAACAATTAGATGCCCTTGTGCATATGAACAAAAGGTTTAATGGGAATTGTTCCTGCGTATTAATGAACACTACTTGTCGGCTCTCTCTACTTTCACATTAAAGTCACTCTCATAGTCCTTTTTAACCTCTTTCATGTAGATGCATTTGTTGGCAATGGTGCTCCTTCATCTTCTTTTTAACTTTTTTTTCCCCCTTCATTTTTTTGCTATCGTATTTTTACTGAGTGATGCTGCTATCCACTGGAGGAAGAGAATGTTGGGTAATGTGATTGCAGGCTGTTCCTAGGCATACACTCCCTCAGGTGAAATGGTGTAGTTTTAAATGAGGAGCTGAATTTAATGCTTTGAACAACTAACCACTAACAAACCGTGAAAGCTTGCATTCGGGTGAAGATCTTCTGTTTCTCACTTTGCTCAGTGTCTAGCAATTGCAAATGACAAATCAGATAGACGCTACTAAGCTTGTAAATGCATGTATATAATGCTGTGGTGCAGGAAATCTGTTGCAAAGTTCATCTGACAAGGTCATCACTGCCTTAGTGCCTTCTTATTTATCCTCAGGATCGAGAAATGAGAAACTATTTATGACTTTCTTTGCTTTGAGACACCGGCCTTTATCTGATGGCACATCGCATGACGTATTCTGTTGAGAGGTGCACAGGTACCATTGAGTGACCTTTTTTTTTTGTAGTTATGGTTTAGTATGGTCAACAAAATTAGTTGAGTCTACAGTTTCAGTTGAGTATAGTTCAAATCATTATAATATCTCTGTCCAAATAGCTTTTGGACATTCCCATGATTCCAGCTGTAGTATTTTGTGACATCCTGCATCTGTAGTCCACATGCCCTAAACTATGCTGTTATCTCTCCAGCCATGATTTCAACTCTATACAAATTAGTATGCGGCCTACAGGAATCACTAAGGCGAAGGACGCGCTATCCATTCCGCCCGCCCTCTCTCATTGGGTTCTTTGTGTTAGAGAAGTCACATGTTGGGTCTTGACAGTCAATTCTACATGTTTTGAACAGGAATCGAAAGCATTATGAGGAAGCGACTGTCACACAGCCACCTTTTGTTGAGTTTTTTTATGGCTATTCGACAAGAAAAACTGCACTAACAACTTTCCAAAGTGGTGTGTTGTTTTAATAAATGACTGTTAGACACTATAGAGAGATACAGTAGTATATTTCATCAATGATCTGCCAGGTTTACAGTGGTTTTTACTTCTACACAAGACAAGCTTGTGGGAGAAGAAGCTATACTGCTTGAGAACTCCTCTCAGTACTGAATACTTGATCACCTGTTAAGATGGCATATTTTGTTTGTGTCAGAATAAAACTGACATTGAAAAGGGATATTTAATTAACCTAACTCTGGCTAAAAAGTCAGCTCAGACCATCTAGTTCAAATGCAGTTGCAGATACACTTAAGTGAAACGTGTTTTTTTTTTTTTTGCTTTTACACTTTTATGTGAGACTTATAAATAAGTTTACAGTGATTGACTTAAGGTAATGATCTAATCTTGCTTTTGGAATGTAACGTTAGATTCCAGGATAATTGTGTGTGGCATAATGTTTGAGTTAATGAATTGGTCTAATCGTTACAAATTTAACCTGAAATGATTTGTTTGAATTTTACTTGTATGTTGTAATATTCTGCTTCAGTTGTAATATTCTGAGATGATTTTGTTTTTGCATGTTGTAAACATTTGTGTATATATATTTTACTCTTAGTTTGGCTTGCTGCTTTTAGTTTTTTTCATAGCGTTTCCGTGTGGTTCATGTGTGCATTTCCTGAACACCTCTGGATCAGCTTACCAGCACTTTACTCTCTGCAAACCACAAGAGAGGGGTGGGGCCTGATTGGGAAGGGGCTTGGGTAGGATGTGGGCGGGGACTACTTGTTTTTACAAATCTGGCCTTCAAATACAAGAGAATAGATCTGAGTAGAGAATAATCAGGATTGACATTTACTTTCCATTTGTTTCCTTTTGTGATTTCTTGAACATGTAGTTTATGATTCCCTTGTTCTTGGATGGATTTTGGGGATTTTCTGTTTCTTGTACATTTTTGCCATTTTTAATTCTCATTTAAAACTCTGAAAGGGCTGAAAACTGAACGTAATCCATCATATTATCATTATTAGATACTAATTTTGAGAAATATATGCATCGCTTAAACTCTTGTGTCTTGTCTTCTGTAATACGTGCTAAATACAAGTACCAGCGGCTCAGCATATGTTACAGAGAGTATTAATGTCACTAGAAGTAGGACTTACTGGGATAGGAACCAAACTGAATGCTTGCACACCGCCGGGTTTGTCTGTCATTGTGATGGATAATCTGTCTGTTACAGTTTAGTCTATTTGTGTCAGCCTTTGTATGATAATCCATGCCACGTGCGGCAGTATGTTAAGGGGATTGCTACGTTATTTGCTCTGTCACTGGGGTTAGTGTGCCATTTAAATTTTTTTATTTGACATGATTCCTTCTTTTATGTTTGATTAGCATTTGTTCTGAAACTTTTGGCCTATGATGGTCACAAATGGTCCCTGAAATCTAGCTCTTTATTCAGAATAATTAGCTTTTTAAGGAGTCAGACCATTATGGTGTTAATGGCACTCTCTTGGAACAAGTCACTAAAGCCTGAAATATAAAAATCATAAATTTCTATGCTGCTTTTTGATAAGCATGGAAATAAATGGGTTGCTTAAACCACTCATTTGTGCTGTGGTGTGACATGACTGTCAATAATATTCGGTTATTTGCCTCTCAATTCCTTCATCAAATTGACAGTCTGGGGTTTTAATAAGTGTATGCCGGGTTCAGACTACAGAATATTTTTGTCGGTCACGATAGTCACTGTGTCAGATTACACGATTTTGACTCCTAAAATCTTGTTGTGTCGTGGACAAGAAACATGTCAGACTACACGTTGCTTCCCGACTGTTCATCGCGTGCCGTCTGTAACGACGCGCGTGATGTCATCGAGAAGGCGGAACTAGAGACTGACTTCCGAAAACAAGAGTGTAAACATTGCTGATGCGCTTCCGCTATAGTTCGCCAGCATTTTTCTTTCTTTGTTCTGTCATGGTAGTCCCTGGATGACACATACAGGCAGGAGTACTGTTGCCACAGCTCCACGAACCTTTCCGCTATCTCATAATTCCACCTGGCAGCACCATCATCTCTCTTTCGTTTGGCCATGTTTGAAACCTGTGTATGAAAGAGCTTCTGTGCTGCTATTGGTCAACGTCACCAATGTGACAGAACTCGTCGTAGACGACGGGAAAAAAATTCAACATGCTAGTCTTTCTGTCGTGATGTCCTGAAGCATCGCAGATGCGGAATCGGTTGTCGTCCGCTATGACACACTACACGACCTGAAACGATGGAATCTTGCGTCCCGACGCCCATTGTCCTTTACGAATCCCCACGACACCCTACGTCAAGCAAATCGTGGCAAAATCGGGCTAAAATTGTGTAGTCTGAACCGGGAATGCTTAATTGCTGTCAGATTTGTGGGAAATTTTTAATTACCCTGACCACCAAACCTTAAAGAATATTTGGGTGTGTCTATAATTATAAAAGGTTTCACTGTGGATCATTTTGCTGTATAATAACCTGTCGGCACTGTTCGTTTCTCAGAGGGCCCTTGGCTGCAGATGTTGAACCCTTCTGCTCTGCTCAAGTGATTAAATATCACATGCATGTCACGACGCAAGAAAAATCTCCATAATACAGTTATCAGTCTGGGTATATCTAGGGTTAAAACAAGTTTAAACGGGGCATTTTACACGCTAATATGACCTTTACATTTTTGGAAAACAAAATCAATGGCTTAGTGCAGTCCTGCACACATTTGAACTGACCAAATCCAGAGTAATCTTTGGTTTTCACAAGTAATACACAAGTAAAATTGAACATATAATCACATTTAAGACTCCATAAACAAGTTGTGAGCACTCTGCTGGTGTCGAACATATTTTAAAGGATCATTAAGATTATAAGATTACTTTCTTCCATATCATGAGTTTTCTTCCGTGTATAACTTTCTTCCCTAACCTGTTTGACTTTGTCATGAAATGGCGTCAAAAGGCTTTGAAGTCATATGGACTGCTTTTATGGTACTTTTTTGTTCTATGGGGAGGCTTGAAGGCACCTGGTTACTATATACTTTAGTTAAAGCAGCATGGACATTCTTTAAATTTACGTTTTTGTTCCATGGAAGAAAGAGATACTGAATTGAATTGGCATTAAGGATGAGTAAACCATGACAGAAGTGGTGAACCGTCTCATTAAGGGCTGAATGCCTGGAGGGAAAATAGTGTATATGCAATTCAAGCAGCTTACAAATTGTTAGTTATTGCAAACATATACATTTATGGAGTGTGTAATGATATTCCAAGTTGAAGTTAACTAAACTAAACTAAATTGAATTTAATCCTTCAGCTGAAAAATCCAAATAGAAAAATTGATACTGCTGCATAAGCATCAGTTATTTAGTTTGACAGAATGCGCTTCTGGTATCACATGAATTTCAATGAGTTTGAGTTCAGTCTGTGTGTAGTTGTGGGTGAGAGGATAGAAACTCATAGAGAATGTCAGATTGGCTGAGATTCATCATGACAGTTTTACAATGTGCTTCATAATGACAGCTAAAGTGCGCCCCCTGCTGGCACTGGAGAGCGGTGGACTTTTTTTGGAGCAATCTTTGACTTTGTCCAGATTTTTTAGTTTTATTCTGTCCAGGAACGACCTACTTAAGCAAAAATAGACTCATGGTCTATAGAAAAAAATAGACTCATGGTCTATAGACTCAATAGTTTCATGGTGTAAAGTGAGAAACCACACTTTGATCTAAATTTGATCGACAATTTGATCTGAAATTGATGATATAGTTATAATAGACTGGTGAGAAAAATTCTACTCCAATAATGGTGTGGCAGTCAATAATTGTACAGAAAATATATAAATATGGTAAAATGTGTATAGACTCTGTAATCAGAATTTCTGCTTGTCAGAAAGTTATAGAAACAGACTATGCCACAGAAATATTGGTCATGGATATGTATATATGTATATTCCAAAAGAGGGTTTTCACACTGATGCATAGAGACATTTTGGGTTCCCCAAAGAACCTTTAAATGAACAGTTCTTGAAATAACTCTGTCTGTGTGTGTGTGTGTGTGTGTGTGTGTGTGTGTGTGTATATGTATGTGTGTGTGTGTATATATATATATATATATATATATATATATATATATATATATATATACATACATACACACACACACTTTTTTTTTTCTTGGTGTGAAGAACATTATAAAAATCTAAAGAACCCTTTTCCACTATAAAGAAACTTGTCACAAAAGTTTGTTTATAGTGGAAAAAGGTTCTTTAGATTAAAAGTTTTATGCAGTGGAAAGTTTTCATGGATGTTAAATATTCTTCACGGAACCACCGATGCCAATAAGAATTTATTTCTCATTGAATGTTACTTACTCCGAGCTACTGCCCAAATTGGATGTAGTTGTATTTTAAGGCAATATCGGTCCTTGTAGGAGGAGTGGAGCCCTGTGCTTTAAACTATAATGGTCTAAAGGAAAGCACCCACACACTGCAGGAAATGAAGCTTTCATCTGTGTGTTCTCGTTTAAAAATGCTGGACATGCTCTTGCCCTTTGTGTCTGATAGCATAATGCATGAGAGTAGGAGGAAGATCTTTTTTCCATTCCTTAACACCCATCATTACTATGCAATAGTCTGCTTTATGACTGCACAATTTAGAACTGTCTGGGCTTTCTGATATTACTTTGCTTTGTGTAACATGCGGCCCCCATAAAGCACTGCACAGGAGGTGCCATTTTTGAATTTTGATTGTTCCTTTTATAGTGTTTTTTTTTGGGCCCTTTTTGGAGCATGACAGCACTGTGAATCGCCATTTAAATGGCAAAAGCTGTGTAATTATTGTTCAAAAATGTCTACTTTTGTGTTCCACAGAAAATAACATGCATACATTTTTCATTTTTAGCTGAACTCTTTCTTTGCCATACACTGCTAAGTGAAGGACAACGGTTAGCAAGGGAAATATTTTTGAATGAACATAATTTAAAAAAAAAAGTCTATCAGGTAATGTTAATTGGATGTGAAAATGTCAATTATTTCTCTGCTCTAGAAAATATTAGGCCATTTTTAAAAAGTTGAATCGAAAAAACTGCTAAATAAACATTCTTCATAAGAGTTATTTGTATGATCATATTAATTATTAGTTCATATTGGATCATATTAATTGAATTATACTCAGGCTGCCTATATATTATGTACATATTCAATGCAGTATGCAAAAACAATAAACTTATTACTATAACCTGTCCTCTCATTCACCATCCACCACAGTAATCACTCAAGTTATTCCGTTTCCCAAAACCAAATAGCTATATTTTGAAAGAACAAACACAATTTTAAAGCAATTAACTTTCATGTAAAGCGGAAACCACTGAAACCTGTGGATAATGGTGGGGAAATTGCTTTTCCTCATGACAATGTACTTGACGGTGTCACAACATGGCAGTGCCGCGCTGTGTGGCTTTAAAAAAATTTTTTTTTTAGAGATGAAGTCTGAAAAAAAAAGGGAATTGATGAATGTCATCTTATCAAAGGCAACACGTCTTGTGTAAGAGAAATAGTATTTACAGAAGGTGTTGTATTGCTGTCATTCTCATGCATTACGCATCCTAACTCTGGCTTTTACATTTGTGCAGCTAGATTACCTTTCTGATTTAAAACAAATGTGGGCCTTGAATTTGAAGGAGACATCTGTGACGCTTCTTTCATATCCCACATCTAAATGTTACTCCTGTAATTTTGTCAGGTTGCACTGTTCAAACTGGCACAATGCATGGTAATTTATTTTGTAAAGACAAAGTCTGCTTTAGACAGGCCCAAGAGGCCAAATCAAACTGACAGCATGAAATGTTGACAAAAGTTAACATTAAGGCCTAGTAGCTGGGAGATTAGACTTGTACAGTAATTAGTCAGGAATGTGTTGTGTGTGACAGGCAGACGAAGAGTGTGCGACTGTATAATTGTGCGTGTTTCTGGAAGAGTGCAAAAGATGCACTTCATATCAGCTTGAGCGATGTCAGGTGGTGGGTGGAACGATCTTGCTCTCTGTCTAAAAGCTTTGAGATAACACCTAATTAGTGGTTACAACATTTAACACACACCCTCTATAGCAGGGATCCTCAAATCTGGCCCACAAGATCCATTTTCCTGCAGAGTTTAGCTCTAACCCTAATCAAACACACCTGAGCATGCTAATCAACGTCTTCAGGATCATTAGAAAATCACAGGTAGGTGGGTTTGATCAGGGTTGGAGCTAAACTCTGCACCGCATTGGACCTCCAGGGCAAGATTTGAGGAACCCTGCTCTATAGACTACACAGAGCAGCTGGGGATATTCATGTTTACATACACTTATACAAACAGCTCAGTATGGTAATTCTTTTCCCGTTACAGTCCATCTAGTTGTGTAGAAATGAATATGAACTACTTTAAATCATGTTTAGAGAGTTCTTTAGAAAGAACCTTCATATGGTTTATTGGAAGTCCAATTTTGTTCATTTCATTCATAATCTGTGTTGCCATGTGTATTATTATGGTGATTATCAGTTTATTTTAAGGCATTAATGGAACTTTTAGTTCACTTAATAAAACCAATTTATATATGAACTGCACTGGTATGAACTGCAAAATATAATGGAACTGGTGAACAACAGTCAAGTTTTTGTACGTAAACAACTGGCTCCTCTAGCCACTTCGGCATCTAAAAGGTCATCATCAGGTATATGCATATATTATTTTTTTATTTTGTTTAGCGAGTTGTAGTTTTGAAAGTGGATCTTACTGAGACTTTTTATTTGTGATTATTGAGTTTCAATGATTTTTTTTTCTGTAAAGGGAGTTTAATTTGTATAAAAATGAGTTTTGTGGATATTTCTGAGATAGGAGACTTATTTATTTATAGATAGATTTCATCGATTTATTTATTTAAATCGTTTTTAATGTGAGCATAATTTGGATATTCCGCCATGAAAAAAAATCACAAAAGTTAGTAGTGGAAGACTGGTTAATAGATGCTTTAAATATGCTAAATATCAGACCAAATCATTGTAACCAGTATGACACAGCCTTGACACAGACCATTTTTAGACTGCATTAGTAGCATTTAAGCAGCATTAGTTAGTTTAGTTAGTCCTCTTCGCCTCTAGCGAGACATAGGGCATCAACGACTGTCCTGTTGGTGGCCGTTCTCTTGGCTTCCGTCCATGTCAGGTTTTTATTTGACAGTTCTTCTGTCACTGTCCGCCTCCACGTTCTCCTCGGACGGCCTTTTCTTCTGTGCCCCTGAGGATTCCAGTCGAGAGCTTTTCTACTACTACTACTTTTAAGCAGCATGTTTTCTCTTAAATACATGTATTGTGATATCTTAATAAAAAAAGAAAAAAGCTATATCTAAAAGGCCATTTTTGGAGCAAGGGGTTTCGACTCCATGTATCCTGAATCCTACTCGTCTGTTCATTCTGAAGTAAGATTGTTCTCCTCTCCCCCATAGAAATGTTTTCAAAATCTATGCCAGTAAAACCTCAAAGCAATACCAATTTCACACTCATAGCTGTTGTTTGGATGTCTAAAAGCTGTTTGAAAATACCCATAAACTGCAACTCTGCACATTTACCTTAACATACTCACATTCTTCTACTGCAGCAACTCGACGATAAAGTGCACATCTCTCACGGAACGTGCAAAAGCTTTCAGGAGATGCCGAAATGCAGCTAACAGCCTGGCCATTTGAGAATAAGTATTTGCCATTTGCCCTTCATAGTCTATATCCCTGTCTGTGGTCTAATGCACTGCTACTTTGAAGCCTTGGATGATAAACAGCTAGTTTCTGAGTTTTTCCATCCACTTTCTTTACTTTGTTTCCACTTCAGGTCTCTTTAAAACTCTAGTCTCAAGGTTGTATTCTAAAAGTCACCTGACTTCTGCATTTGCTGGTGAATTCTTTTCTCTTCTTATTCTGTTGCACTTTGCTGAATAGACAATATAAACACCATAAAGGCAAAGCCGCTATTATGATGAACCAAATGAAAAAATGTTTGCCGATTCCATTTTTCATCTGTTTTCCAAATTCCTCTGCCATTGCATGGAGGTTTTTGGGGAAAATAGCCATTGGGATGTGAGCCTGTCAGAGAAGATAATGGTGCAGCTGCAGCTTAAACATGCTGAGTGGGTAAAGTTGGATCCTCTGCAGTGAATGGGTGCCATCAGAATGAGAGTTCAAACAACTGATCAAAACACAATAATCCACACAACTCCAGTTCATCAATTAACGTCTTGTAAAGCGAAAAGCTGCTGGTTTGTAAGAAACCAATCCATCATTAAGATGTTTTTAACTCTGTCTTCAGTGAAAAGTCATTCCTCTGAATCAGGAGAGAAATATGCACAGAACAAGCACCGTTTACAAGTGAAAACTGCATTGGTGGATTTCGATGTGGTAGGACATTTTCACTGGAGGAAACATTATTATGGACTTGTATTTAAGATAAAATATCTTCATGATGGATTTGTTTCTTACGAACACACAGCTTTTTACTTAGATGTTAACTGTTGGAGTCTTGTGGATTATTGTGATGTTGTTAGCTGTTTTGACTCTCATTCTGATGGCACCCATTCACTAGAGGATCCATTGGTGAGCAACTGATGTAATGCTTAATTTCTCCAAGTCTGTTGTGATGAAGAAACAAACTCATCTACAACTTGGATGGCCTGTGGGTGAAAACATTTTCAGCTAATTTTCATTTTTGGGTGAACTCTTCCTTTAAAGACAGAGGGAGTTCAATCTCACCGTCTCACACATGTGACAGTTCAGAAAGCAAGACAAATTTTCTTTGAGCGTCATACGGGGTTGCCAGGAGAACTGTGTTGTGCATAAATGATTTACTGAACAAGTAAATAGCATTCGTTTGAAAGCTTTAAAGAAGTGGGACTTAGAAATGCCATGTTGTTGACATCAAGTGCCCTTAAACAAAAACACAGAGACTCACAATTGCTGTGTTGCACAGATCTCCCTGCGACACCAGGGGAATAAAACACTAATTACAGTCTAAATTGAACACATTTGCAACAAAGAAAAGCAAATTAATTCAATTATTGTAAGGAGTCTGCTGTGCTTCTTTCACGTTATGTAGTACTTATTTTGGTTTTGCTGAGCAGTTGAGCAAAGGCTTGAGTCAGTATTAAGTAGAAGAAAACTGAAAGAAGCTTTTTCTTGAACCAATGCCTTTGAACTTTCAATGCATTTCAAAGATTATCCATATCTAGCTTTTTTTCTGATACTGATTCCAGTTGATCTTCCTTATAACAAGGTCATTCAGACAGATTTAGTTTTTAATTGCCGTGCTTTATATGTCAGTTCCAGTTATGATGAAATGACCTTTTTGAGACTCATTACTAATGCTTAAATTCACTTGCTAGCTTAGCCTTCTACTTGCAGGCCAAGTTGGTTCAATGGCCAATTTTTTGTTCTTTGTCTTTGCAGAACCATGATTCAGTGCGTATCAACTGCAAAATCTGTGGCAGCTGACAGAAATGTGTATCTACCATCAAAATGCTGAACTACAAATAATAGATCAATACAGAGCAATAGGAAAATGGACAGCACAGTGTTGTTGCAGAGGTGAAATAGAAGATTGTGCAATGAATTGGAACACAAGTGCACATGGGTGCTATAGTGGTGGAAAAGGTTAGAACGAGTCCAAGGGCCTGACGAGGAAGAGGGGACCCAGAACGAGATTTTTACAGAGGGGGCCCAAGTCAATATGTTGTTCAGGGGCCCCAAAAACCGTAGGATGACAAAAGGAGCTGTTAGATCTGACAGTGTTCAGAAACAGACGGTTCCTTAATCCATTTAACTTCTCAACCTTTAGTTTAGCTTGTGCAAGGTTTCTTGCCATAAATTAAAAACATCAGCCCAACACATGCTACATTTCTGTAATACTGAAGATGTTAACTACCCATTTGAGGAGGAAACAATGTTATATTATAATGAAAGGATGTGTGACGTACACTTTTCTGTAAACTGAGCCTAAAAAATTTTTTTGGTAACATTTAGGTGATTGGGGCAGCACATTTTTTCATTGATTTAGGGTAGTGTAAGAATATTTACTGAATTGCACAAGTTAGTTCATACTTTGATATAATTTTACATGCAATATTTCCTTATTTAAAATATTTATTTTATTTCTGTTCAACTTTATTTCTCAGTTCATAAATCCATCCACAATTCATACAATACAACACATGCAACTGAGGTAAAAGAAGGCTTGAAGTTCAAAAGTAATTGAAAACATAAAAAAATTAAATAGACAAGTAAAAAAAAAACCTCTTCAGGACAGGTCCAAAGAATAAAAAATAAAATAAAATTGTTGAAAAAAAAAAAAATGTTGGGTGGCCCCATCACCAATTAACACATTTAACCTGCACAAACCTTTAACAGAAATATGAATATGGTTTATTACCGCAACAAAAAAATAAGTAAAAAAAACAAAACAAAAAAACGTTTATATATAATGCTTTTATTTTCAGAATGCTTCTAATTCAGAATTTTTGTTTTAGCAAAATCTAGCAAGTTGGTGAATATTTTTGTGGTTGATTAGGACTTGCACAAATAAAACGTTTGGAAACCACTGATTTAGAGCATACAGAGCATATACAATGGTTCTCTATTAAAAGGTCAATCATTTTCTTAATTAGCAAAGCCTTTAAGCACTGTCCCGATCACCCAAAATTATGCTGTGCATCCACCCAAATTGTGCTTGGGTGGATGGGACAAAATAAAAACAACCTAATTCTGAATATAGAAACATGATATTAGCACTTTTTTTTAATTTTTTTTACTGATTTTGTAGAAGTAGTGCATTGTATTTATGTTTCCATCAAAAGTTTGTATATTATAGTAGCTATGACAATTTTAGGACCTTATGAAAACTAGCAAAAGCTTATGTAATTTTCCTCAGTTCATGCATTTCACAGTCAACTTCCTGTCTGATGCCTGCCCCGCCCACCTATATGATGTCACACCAATGAGGGATCCCATTTTAATTATGTGGTCTTACAGCTAGGGCTCAAATAAAACGTTTGGAAACCACTGATTTAGAGCATACAGAGCATATACAATGGTTCTCTATTAAAAGGTCAATCATTTTCTTAATTAGCAAAGCCTTTAAGCACTGTCCCGATCACCCAAAATTATGCTGTGTATCCACCCAAATTGTGCTTGGGTGGATGGGACAAAATAAAAACAACCTAATTCTGAATATAGAAACATGATATTAGCACTTTTTTTATTTTTTTTTTTTACTGATTTTGTAGAAGTAGTGCATTGTATTTATGTTTCCATCAAAAGTTTGTATATTATAGTAGCTATGACAATTTTAGGACCTTATGAAAACTAGCAAAAGCTTATGTAATTTTCCTCAGTTCATGCATTTCACAGTCAACTTCCTGTCTGATGCCTGCCCCGCCCACCTATATGATGTCACACCAATGAGGGATCCCATTTTAATTATGTGGTCTTACAGCTAGGGCTCAGCAAAAAAAGTTTTTATTTTCACTCGTTAGGTAAGAAAATTAATTCTGTATAGTTGACCTTATGTCCCAATCACCCTTAATTCACCATATAATGTCATTCTAGTCTGGTATTCATACTATTTGTGTCATAAATACTTTACAGAAATAATAAAAGTAGTTTGGTTATGTGCTGTTCCTAATTCAGTGATAGACTTATTCACTCAACCGATTCGTTCAACAACTCTGATTCATTCAAGAATCAAACATTTGACAGAGTGCGTTATTAAATTGTTCACTCAAACAATTCGATGAAAACTTAAGGAACAAAACCTAAATGCATATTACAATGTGCAGAGTTGTACATTGTAATGTGCAAGATAGGAATTGTTTATTTAAGAAATATGATTCCAAAGTAAAAATGGACTTTAAGATAGAAAAGAAGGTGGCAGTAATGCAACAATTTGGATTCCAGCTGCCGCAAAACCTCAAAAAAGAAGGAGGAAAGAAACCTGTCAATGAATCATTCACTCAACTGATTCATTTAAACACCCTAATTCATTCAGAGAGACTCAAAAGTTGATTCTCTTGATTCGCGCTTGTCTAAATATCAGCGTCTGTAAATAGCTGACAAATACACAGAGCTTGCAAGTGAGCTTCCATCTGCACCATTTAAGAACAGTGCAGTGTTCTCACTGACTCAAACAAGTGAATCCATTTTTCAAAGTATACTCGATTCTAACTTGCAATTTACTGCCAGTGAACACTTGTTTCTGTGCAAGCTCAAGCTGTTCATTTCTTGCCTTAAAGGGGTCATCGGATGCACATTTTCCACGGGTTGATATGATTCTTCAGGGTCTTAATGAAAAGTCTGTAACGTAGTTTGGTTAAAATTTCTCAATGGTAGTGTAAAACAACACCATTTTTACCCTGTCAAAACAGCTCTGTTCATAGCAAGCTGTTTCCTTGCATGCCGCTTTAAATGCAAATGAGCTCTGCTGACCCCGCCCCTCTCTTCCGAGCCGCTCTCTGAGAAACGGTAAACTTTAGTCGCAGTCATCGTGAAACTCCTAACTAGTACATTATTAGTAAAGGCGATTTGCAACGATTCATTAAAAAAACCTTACACGCATTCTGTAGGTGAAGCTGGATCACGAAAGATTCGCGCGAAGACAGACACATTTAGGTAGATCAGGGTCGCATTCTCTTCAGAAACAAGCGTAATCCACTGCGTCTTCAGCGGCTCAGATGTCGGGAGTAAATGACGACTGCTATGTTCATTATTACATCCGACAACAAAACACTTCAATCGCTTAGGAGACATTTTTGTCTACATCTGTACGTCGAAACAATGGCGGACTGATGACAGCTCACTCAGGGCGGGTCTTAAGGTAAGACACCAGTCCAGTCTGTGCTGAAACGCTACTGTCAATCAAACGATCGTGGGAGGGGATCTGAGATCGGCTCGATTTGTGAAAGGGGAAATTATTTAACGAGACTTAAAAAAAAAAACACTGGGTGGATCATTATTGTTATAGGGTGGATGTGTACACACACTGCCGACACACATTTCAGTTCAAACAGCTTGTAAAAGTGCATGTTGCATCCGATGACCCCTTTAAACTTGTAAAAAATAGTGTAGCACCAGCAGACTTTTTGTTTTGGTGGTACAGAGTCACTTATTTATAGTTAGGCTATACTTTATCATTATTATGATGATGTGGGACTGTCAGTGACAACTCTGGGCGTCATTACATTCATTTCTAATTGTACTTTATTTGAAGATGCTAGTTTATTTTTTACATTTAGCATAAGTGTGGTTACATCGGGTCATCTGATTGTCATGTAACATTGAGCTGTCAGAAAAACCTGCAAAAGTCTAGACTATTAAAAACATGAAAAGTGAAAAGTCTTTAAAAAAAAATAGGACTTAATATTTAAGAATATGACTGAAATATATTGTGTGTGTGTGTGTGTCCTCAGTGGAAAAGAGGACAAAGTTTTAATTACACATTTGCCATGCAGGCAAACACCGTAAAAAAAAAAAAAGAAGATAGGTTTGATGTCTCATCCTTCAAATATTGTCAGGGACTTTCTCTCTATACACTTGTGTATAATCATTTATGAAATTATATATATTTTTAATGAATGCTTTGTGGTAGGCAGCTCTTTGGCATGTGAATGTTGGAGGAACACTTGAGGAACCTCATTACATTCATTTCTAATTGTACTTTATTTGAAGATGCTAGTTTATTTTTTACATTTAGCATAAGTGTGGTTACATCGGGTCATCTGATTGTCATGTAACATTGAGCTGTCAGAAAAACCTGCAAAAGTCTAGACTATTAAAAACATGAAAAGTGAAAAGTCTTTAAAAAAAAAAATAGGACTTAATATTTAAGAATATGACTGAAATATATTGTGTGTGTGTGTGTGTCCTCAGTGGAAAAGAGGACAAAGTTTTAATTACACATTTGCCATGCAGGCAAACACCGTAAAAAAAAAAAAGAAGATAGGTTTGATGTCTCATCCTTCAAATATTGTCAGGGACTTTCTCTCTATACACTTGTGTATAATCATTTATGAAATTATATATATTTTTAATGAATGCTTTGTGGTAGGCAGCTCTTTGGCATGTGAATGTTGGAGGAACACTTGAGGAACCTCAAGAACCTTTTACGTTTACATTGTGTTCTGTTTTAATTTCTGCCACCAACATGCTGGTTGCCATGATAAGTAAAAATGAAGCATTACCATTTGCGTTAGTTATGGACTGTCCATGGAGCGGCAGACATCACCAGCTCTATGACAATAAAGTCTGTAGTGGCCAATTCACATGGACAGTTTGCTTGTTGTCATGCTTTCATTGAAGAACCAAGACCAAAGGAGTGACAGAATGGACACAAATGACACAAAAATATATCCAACAGGGCAGTGGCTGATTATATTTGTGGTTCATTTTAATTTAGAGTTTTAATGATTAATTAATAAGCTGGTTGATTAATAATTGTCACCGACTCCTGCAGCACAGTAAGCACAGGTCTTAAACAGATTTATTACTTTGAAGATTTTTTCAGCTCTTTCTAGTTTTCAGAAACAAGCTTTCCATTGTTTTGTCAAATTTTTTGTTATTGGGTGTCTGTTCATATCCATTTTGGTAGCCTGTCCCCTGCTGGAGCTGTCCTTGGAATTCTCCCAATTTCTTACTGTGCTTTTAAAGCCAAATTAGCCAACATAATGTGCTAGATGTTGTATGACAAATCCAAAACATTGTATCATTTCATGTCTCAAATATGTCTAAATTAGTGAGTATTATATAATTTAATAAATATATATTGTTGGGGTTTATTCAGTTAAGGAGAACAAGACAAGATTGTTTTTTGTTTTTTTTTTAGATTTATTGATTTAATTTTTTTGGCATGAGTTAATGCTGCAAAAGCAGTTTCATTTTTAGCAGTGTTGATTAAGCCACCGTGGTGACACCAATGAAAGCATTTTGTTTGATGGAATATTGAGTGATGTGCTCATCCTTCTCTTTCAATAGACATTTTACCTTATTTAGATATGATCTTGTTTATTTACAAGCATTTGAACAGCTATTTGTCTCATGTAAACACAAAACTAGCTTCAGGATATTTCATAGAAACTTTGATTCTAGTACTACAGGTCAAGGTGTGTTTCCTGACTCACTCGGATCCCAGAATGGAAGTAGGTGCAAGACTGTAGCAGTTGCCTGTGAAAAGAGACGTGATTGAACTCTGCATTATGTGTCTTAATTGAGGTCAGAGAACTCCTCACTGAATAGCGTAAAATGACACATACTGTGTCTTTATGTATTATTGTGAATTTGCTTGGTCTGTGAGGGGGTCTGAATAAAAAGAATAGTCTATTAACAAAATGTCACCTGGATGACCTGAGCTGTAGGTGTATTGGATAAAATAAGCTGCTGCCACTGATTTTCACAAAGTTTGAGTGGAAGATGTTTTTCCACTAGTGAAGTGGATTACTGCATTGCCAACAAAATATCCTGTTTCTTTTGCTTATCCTGCAGTGGATTTAATTTAAACCAGATTCACTTCTGAGAATAACATGTTAAACACACAAAATGTTGACGTCTTGAAAAACATTGCTTTTCTTGGTGTGATGTGCAGCATATGAACATCAGAATTAATTATCGAGGGATGTTTCCAGATATTCATATGTCGGTCAAAATTATTTTCCTGTTAACCTATGGTCCTTAATTTTTTGATAAAAATAACCTGCAATTTCAGCTCAGTCAGTGTGACAATAAATCTGTTTCACGCCCTGACAGTAATTTGTTGTTTGGTAGCTGTACTGTGAGTGGTCAGGTCTCCCTGTACTCTGATGTCTCTTCTGAAATAAACAATTCAAATTAATGTGTCATGACCTCCAATAAGTGTATTTATTGAAGATGCTTCTTGGAAAATGAGTTCCAGAAGGGTCAACTCTGATATGCTGAACCATGCCTGTAGGACTAATGTTTTCATCTTTATAGCATAACTTAATTAGTTAACTTAATATAACTCAATTATTAAAGATGTGATTTTATTAAGGAAACACTTTAATTATACACAGAATACGTCATTCTGATTGGTCAGTTGCACAACTGAGTGCTAAACAGGATATTAGATAATTGTCCATGGCAACATACCACTGTAACACTAATTCATGCTAATGAAATTTAGAACAGCTCAGTGATGCTAACTTGTGGCTGAAAATTTTACCATTCTACCAACTGAAGTAAAAATTACATGGGAGGGAGTTAGTATTCGTTTTAATATATATGGTGAGAATAAAGACTTTGATTGATGGCTAGACATAAAGAGCTGGATGAGAGATAACAAAGTATTTCTTAGTATGTAAATCTGTAAGCAAACTAGCTCATAGTAAATGTAACTTGTCTTGCAAATTCATTTATATATAAATGTAAACATACATCATCCTGTTAGGGCTTATTAAAGCAACAAATGTATTTTAGGTTGTACATTACAAAGGGGAAAAATGGCAAATGATCTTAGCCATCAAAATATGCCAATTGTCTTTTAAATTTTACTGTTCTGTTCAAATGTGGGGTAATTTTATTCAGCAAGGATACATTAAATTGATCAAAAGTAACAGTAAAGACATTTATAATGTTATAAAACATTTCAGTGACACTTTACAATAAGGTTCCATTAGTTAATGTATTAAATGATATGAACAAACAATGAACAATACATTTATTACAGTATCTATTCATCTTTGCTAATGTTAGTTAATAAAAATGCAGTTGTTCATTGTTAGTTCATGCTAATTCATAGAGCATTAATTA
>NW_015505188.1:2112603-2135694 GCF_001515645.1 Sinocyclocheilus grahami | reverse complement strand
GTTGGGGTTTATTCAGTTAAGGAGAACAAGACAAGATTGTTTTTTTGTTTTTTTTTAGATTTATTGATTTTATTTTTTTGGCATGAGTTAATGCTGCAAAAGCAGTTTCATTTTTAGCAGTGTTGATTAAGCCACCGTGGTGACACCAATGAAAGCATTTTGTTTGATGGAATATTGAGTGATGTGCTCATCCTTCTCTTTCAATAGATATTTTACCTTATTTAGATATGATCTTGTTTATTTACAAGCATTTGAACAGCTATTTGTCTCATGTAAACACAAAACTAGCTTCAGGATATTTCATAGAAACTTTGATTCTAGTACTACAGGTCAAGGTGTGTTTCCTGACTCACTCGGATCCCAGAATGGAAGTAGGTGCAAGACTGTAGCAGTTGCCTGTGAAAAGAGACGTGATTGAACTCTGCATTATGTGTCTTAATTGAGGTCAGAGAACTCCTCACTGAATAGCGTAAAATGACACATACTGTGTCTTTATGTATTATTGTGAATTTGCTTGGTCTGTGAGGGGGTCTGAATAAAAAGAATAGTCTATTAACAAAATGTCACCTGGATGACCTGAGCTGTAGGTGTATTGGATAAAATAAGCTGCTGCCACTGATTTTCACAAAGTTTGAGTGGAAGATGTTTTTCCACTAGTGAAGTGGATTACTGCATTTCCAACAAAATATCCTGTTTCTTTTGCTTATCCTGCAGTGGATTTAATTTAAACCAGATTCACTTCTGAGAATAACATGTTAAACAAACAAAATGTTGACGTCTTGAAAAACATTGCTTTTCTTGGTGTGATGTGCAGCATATGAACATCAGAATTAATTATCGAGGGATGTTTCCAGATATTCATATGTCGGTCAAAATTATTTTCCTGTTAACCTATGGTCCTTAATTTTTTGATAAAAATAACCTGCAATTTCAGCTCAGTCAGTGTGACAATAAATCTGTTTCACGCCCTGACAGTAATTTGTTGTTTGGTAGCTGTACTGTGAGTGGTCAGGTCTCCCTGTACTCTGATGTCTCTTCTGAAATAAACAATTCAAATTAATGTGTCATGACCTCCAATAAGTGTATTTATTGAAGATGCTTCTTGGAAAATGAGTTCCAGAAGGGTCAACTCTGATATGCTGAACCATGCCTGTAGGACTAATGTTTTCATCTTTATAGCATAACTTAATTAGTTAACTTAATATAACTCAATTATTAAAGATGTGATTTTATTAAGGAAACACTTTAATTATACACAGAATACTTCATTCTGATTGGTCAGTTGCACAACTGAGTGCTAAACAGGATATTAGATCATTGTCCATGGCAACATACCACTGTAACACTAATTCATGCTAATGAAATTTAGAACAGCTCAGTGATGCTAACTTGTGGCTGAAAATTTGACCATTCTACCAACTGAAGTAAAAATGACATTGGAGGGAGTTAGTATTAATTTTAATATATATGGTGAGAATAAAGACTTTGATTGATGGCTAGACATAAAGAGCTGGATGAGAGATAAAATATTTCTTAGTATGTAAATCTGTAAGCAAACTAGCTCGTAGTAAATGTAACTTGTCTTGCAAATTCATTTATATATAAATGTAAACATACATCATTCTGTTAGGGCTTATTAAAGCAACAAATGTATTTTAGGTTGTACATTGCAAAGTGGAAAAATGGCAAATGATCTTAGCCATCAAAATATGCCAATTGTCTTTTAAAGTTTACTGTTCTGTTCAAATGTGGGGTAATTTTATTCAGTAAGGATACATTAAATTGATCAAAAGTAACAGTAAAGACATTTATAATGTTATTAAATATTTCAGTGACACTTTACAATAAGGTTCCATTAGTTAATGTATTAAATGATATGAACAAACAATGAACAATACATTTATTACAGTATCTATTCATCTTTGCTAATGTTAGTTAATAAAAATACAGTTGTTCATTGTTAGTTCATGCTAATTCATAGAGCATTAATTAATGATAACAAGCACAACTTTTGAATTTAATAGTGCATTAGTAAATGTTGAAAAATTAACATGAACTAAGATTAATAAATGCTATAGAAGTATTGTTCATTCTTAGTTCATGTTAACTAAAGTAGTTAAATAATGTTAACTATTGCAAAGTGTTACCAACATTTCAATTTCAGATAGTGTTCCTTTGAGCTGTATATTTATTAAGACGTCGTGAAAAATTAGTATATTTATTAAGACGTCCGGTTTCCAAAAAATATTAAGCAGCACAACTGTTTTCAACATGATGACAATAAAAAAATGTTACTTGAGCACCAAATTTTCAGGATTGCCATCACAAAAATAAATTACATTTTATATATTAAAATAGAAAACAGTTATTTTAAATGTAATAATATTTTCACCATATTATTTTTTCACTTTTTAATCATAAAAATGCTGCCTAAGTGAGCCTAAATGATTTTTTTTCAAAAGCATGAAACGTTAATCTATATATTATGTTATATAATCAAAGCTATACATTTAAGGTAATTAATTAGCCTGATAACTTGGCATAATTCCAACAGGTTATCCTATTAACCTGTCATACAGTGTGCAATTTAGCAAAAAGGCGAACAATAATTATTTTGAAAAAAAAAATGTTTGTTTCATTTTGCTCAGGCTTTACAAATAGCTACGTCTTGCGGTAGCATTTCACATGATAAGATATTAATTGATTGGTTGTAAATTTTCCCTCAAATGTAAAAATATCAGAAAACATAACTTGGCAAGGGGGAAAACAGATTGTACTATTTGCACAAAGACAGAGAGGACAGTGGCTTTAGTGTTGTCCCTAAACAGCTTTGCTGTTCTGTGTTTGCTGGCCTGTGTACTGTTAGCATGAAGGTTTCCTGATAGGGCCATAAGGGTGAGAAAGCCATAACCTGTCTTCTATTAGCAGAGATGAGAGAGAGATCACTCAGCAGTGTTTCGACCAGCAAATCATCTTTCCTCTGGCTGACAATGCAGCCACAGCAGTCTGCCTGAAATGACATGAAACAGATGTTGAAATATACTCACAAATTTAAAGTTTATAAATAATTGATAGTGGATACTATAATCTCAACTGTATTTCAGAATAATCAAATAGCACTATAGTGGTTCCCCTTGTGGTTGTGCACAGATATGCAGCTAGCTAAAGAGTACACCAGAAGAACTAAAGAACAGATGAACTAGGTTTTTACATTTTATCCAAAAAGTATGTATGTGTGGTGCTTGCCAGAAGTCGCTGCCATGATGACATGATGTTGTTGGGGTTGTCAGGCTGTTGCTATGCTGTGTTTTTTTATGGTTGCTTACTGGCAAGTCAAAAGAGTCTCCTTGGTTGACTATGGTTCTTCCTTTAAAGGGATACTCCACCCCAAAATGAAAATTTTGTCATTAATCACTTACCCCCATGTCGTTCCAAACCCGTAAAAGCTTTGTTCGTCTTCGGAACACAATTTAAGATATTTTAGATGAAAACCGGGAGGGTTGTGACTGTCCTATTGCCTGCCAAGTAAATTACACTGTCAAGGTCCAGAAAAGTATGAAAGACATCGTCAGAATAGTCCATCTGCCATCAGTGGTTCAACCGTAATGTTATGAAGCGACGCGAATACTTTGTATGCGAAGAAAACCTCAAGCATGTGACGGAAATGTTACGCCCCTCCCCAAACTGTGATGCCGTGTCCCGGCCGGAGCGACGAGACAAAAACATTCAAACCCATTATAAACAAGGCATTTGTTGCATCCAGTGGGCACATAATTACAGATTATAATGACTTATACTGTCTTTTTACGCGTTGCGTTGCATTGCGCTGCGTAAACATAAAACCATGTCTGCATTTGTGATCGGAGAAATGACAAACAACAAGCGATACTCTACACTACTCAAAACTCTTGTAACACTCCAAAGAGAAAGGAAAAATTAAAATTGCATCACATAACCCCTTTAATGACAAAATTGTAATTTTGGGGTGGAGTAACCCTTTAATGAAATGTATTTTCATGACTTCACATGAAGTCGCCCGTGTTAAGTTAAGGTATAATCTTTACCCTTTGTGCGGTCAAACGTGGGTAACCGGCTCAGGTCTTTAACCACCAAGCCACACCACCCCATAATGCTCAGTTCATTCTGTGGGTAGAAACTGCATTATATCGGCAACATTTGAGTGAGTCTCAGTTTGAGTAACCCCCAAAAATATAGTTAGATCACCACACTTAAAGTCCACATGAAAGAAAGTTCAAGTTATTCTATATTGTAATTTCGATAGTCTATGTAAAGTATTTGCTACAGTTTTCCAGTGCTAGCAGTCAGATATTGTATTCCTATAACAGTGGCTCTAAACTGATTTAGAGCTGGAGTTGGGGAAGTTGGAAAAGTCAAGTGATGACTCAACACAGTGCTGTTATCATACCAATAATATGCAAAATAAGAGTGGATGAATAGAAAAATAAAGAAAATGCTTCTACACCATTGAAACTTAAATTTAGATTGTTCCATGCTCATGGCAGCCAATAATTTACCCCAAAACATATTGCGGTTTGGTGCAAACAATGGTTGTTTTTAGTGAACCCATATTTAATGTAGTCTTGGTCATATTTTCTTTTTACATTGCACTGTTTTATTCATGATTTTTAAAGATGAAGATATGTCATGCAACCTGTCCATGTTGGCATCTCTGCCTAATTTGGCTGGCGTGTACCAAATTATAGATACATTTACATAAAAAAACTTTTGATTGGACACATGGCCTTTGATGTTGGCAACAAAAGATATGGGAAGCCTTTTCTTCTCCATTTTAAAGGCCTATTTATTTTGCTAGATGGATTTTATTATTTGCATTTGGATTTCTTCCCTTCGCCCATATCAGAAGAAAACATTTTTGGACCAGTTTCTCTGTAATGCTGTAGAAATCTCGCTGTTGGTGTTACTGAAGTCCCGGGCAGTGGTAGTGAGTGTAGGAGGGGTCTGCTTTAACATCTTAAATTTGTAATTTAGGCTTGACGATAATAACAGACAATTCATCTACAGACAGCTGTATTCACTGTCCCTGCAATTCATTAATTGCATGCCAGGCCAATGATGAATGATGAATTGGGATTCATGAAGAATTCTTAATCAATTCTGCCTAGCTTGAGCGTTTTGTGAAGCTACTCAAAGAAACTCAATAAAAGTCTATAATGAACTGGAGGGAAATGAAAATGGGAAACAAAAAGCTTAGTTGCTAAACTATTGCCAGAATCAAGACAACTCCATTAGCCACTAAAAACATATTTTGGAAAATATGTTTTTAGTGAATACATGTGCACTTGACCTGTGACGGTAGCAAAATAGGGTGTGCGTTTGTGGTAGGGAGTGCATTTGTGAGGCATGATGCTCAAATTCGCCCCGTAGTGGAAACCACATGCAGCAACTGCACAAACACCAAAGGCTGAAGGTGCAGGGTCACGCTTTTCAGTCAGAGTAACTCTCTGTCAGGGATGAACAGAAAGCTTTGGGTGTTAGGCTGACTGACTGAGAGATGCTTCTTCTGCTGCTGTGTGTTGTTCTCCAGGCTTTGTCCTTGTCTCAAGGTAAAATAGTTCTGGTGTATGGTTTGTGTAGGCAGATTTGGTCTTTCATCTAGAAAGCTTGAGTTCAACTGCGATTAAATCATATTCAATATTCTGGCATTTTTAAAAGCATATTCTAATATTTACTGAAGGACCTAGCAGTTTCTCTATTAAGTTGATGATACTTGAGCAGAGAGGTTGCAGAATTCTCAAAGGGTATTGCACAATCCGTCTAACTAGCTCTTGAGAGACAATCACTATCATAGATGGAAAATCAAATGTGCACTTTCAACAAAAGACTTGGTGTAAGACACGCTTTGTGGTTGAAACAAAGCTCAGTTTAACTAATGCAGCACAATGCAATCTGAAGGCTTTTTAAAAAAGTGACAAAAGAAAGTTCAGCGATGCCTCGGTTTGTTACATCGCTTTTCTAAAGAGCTGTTTGAACAAAGCGCAACCAGAGATTCGTTTATGCACTTCAGTGCACTATGACACATTGGTAAATAATAAGCTGAACTTCACAGGTGATTGAATGAAGAAAGATAACTTTGTATGTCAACTGCATATGATGGCTAAAAATAAAAAACAGCAAATCTCATCACCGAATTTTCCTAATAGCCATTTTTAGACTACATGGAGTTCCTTGTGTAAAACAAGCTATGGATGTTATTAACATGACAAGTAGACATTTACAAGGCTCTACATTTATAGAAAAGTGTTTCAATAATAGAATAACTTATGTTTTTCTCCAACGTTCAGCTATAAAGAATTCTTGGATCTTGACAGAAATAGAGCACACAAAATGTATTTTGTTGAATAAGACTGTACATATGGCTGCTCTGTATAAAATAACTGTTAATCTGAGGAAGAGTACATCATGAAAATAATCTTCAAGGAAAATTCTCGCAAATTCGTTTTTTGTTTCGTTCATTTTCATTCATTATCTCCATTTGTAACAACAAATCCATTGTTATAGAGAATATTAAAATATTATTTATAAAACTAAAAACTTAAGTTGTTTTTGTCATTTTATATGTTTAATTCACAGTTATTGCATAAATTATTAGAATGTTGAAAGGTAATATACATTTTTTACATTTAAATGTATTTGGCATGTGTAAAGTATAAATATTACATAGCAATATCATTTCTTACGTTTATTTCATTCTGTGTAATAGTAATTTTTTTTCAAAATTATGTTCCAAAGCAGACAGACATCATGCCATTTTTGTAAAAAAAAAAAAAAGACTATTTTTATATTCTCTGAGAATGTCTAAAGAGAGTAAGAATATAGTGGTTAGTCACAAATGCAATTATCAATTTTCTGAATTAATTTCATACTGTGACTTTTTAAAAGTACGCTTTAATGACCAAGCCGAGTGTCGGCTCTGAGTGAGGCAGATGGAGAAACTAATTTAGAGGACCACGTTGTGTTGAAATACAAGATCTGCAGCCCTTTTATCTAGTTTGCGTTAACACAGCAGGTTTTCAAGAAATCGTCCTATAGTTATAAATAACTACGGCTTTGCTATACGTTATTATTAGATAACTTGTGCGTATTTCATTGTGCGGTCTCATTCATATTGTTTAAACTCTCAATTAAGATTAATCTACGTTTTCTTTACACCACATGCTTCAAACCTATTCCATGTTTTAACTTTTCTTGTTTTGGCAAAGTCTTCAAAGGCAAGTCTTCGAATGTGAACTCAATGCAGAGTTAACTTTGCAACCCAACACAAGCATTACCAAAGTTTTGCAGAACATCAGTTTTTGTTGTTTTAATGTTAAGGTCAGGCAGCTCTTTTTATGAATCTCGTTCAACAGTGTCTCATTGCTGTTGTCTTTGATGAATATCGTGTTTGCAGACAGTGAAGACTGATATCAAATTGGAAGATTGTTTATTTAAGTGCTCTGTTATACTTTTACGCTTTAGACTGAAGTGACAGTTTTGCCTTCTGGCTTCGGGCAACAAGTTCTCAGCAAAAACTTATGGTGTTCGTCTTTTCATCTTCAGGGCTCAGTGGAACAGATGACCGAACTTCCAAGAGTGTGAAAAAGCATGCTGATCATTCAGACAAACAGAGTGAGTTGAAGGATTACTGCTACTCTAAGAAAACTCATGCCTTTCCTTTGAAAGTATCTTGTCTACATCTGCATCTTGTCTATATCAGTGTTATCAGTGGGTACAGTTAGCAGCAATCTCACGACGATCAAAAAAGCTAGCTTATTTAAAAGAGGCCTGCAAAATCAAGCAGTTAATCAAGATGTTGAACAATATGCATGAGAACAGTGTTTGAGGTAGCTTGCTGAGACCAACCTCATCATCAAACAGAACAGAGAAAAGACATCAGCAAGACCACTGCAAGATTGCACAGAACTGTGAGAGCAATCTACCACCGCAGAGACAACCGCTTAATTTTATTGCACGCTAGAATTCATTTTAAAGTCATTAAGCACTGTTTGATATGTGAACTAATGATGTGATGATGGAAATGCTGTACGCAATCACACAGGCATCATATATGAAGAAGGTAAAGAATAGCTGGAGTCAAACGGAAAAGTGCTTGCGCTCATTTGGGAGTCTCTCGACCGAATCCAACAGTTAAGCACAGCGTCATAATTTTGAATTTATATAATTACTGATTCATTTTAATTACCAAAAACCTTTTTTATATATTTTATAAATTTTTATATAAAAATATTTAACACAATTTTGAGCCTGTCTACGTACAGCATTACAGGAAGATGCTTAAATGATCTCAATCCATTTTCCGAATTTGTACAAATATTGCTGTGTTCATGGCATTCATCAACCCTGTTATTTAAGTTGTTGTAAAAAAAAAAACCCAAAGAGATCAAACTAATATTTTTCTTCATCTTATTGAAAATGTTATTTACAAACCAACATTTGCTTCCAAACTAGCAAGCCCCTATTGATATTTTAATATTTTCTATTTTTAATATTTAGCATTAGAATGAAATGACGCAAATCAGGGTTTAATATGTATAAACATTCCAGATTGTTAACAGGGTTGTAAAAAAAGAACAACAACAACAACAACAAAAAATCGATATTATAATATCTAATATGACCTTATGAGGATGACGATCAACATTTTCAGCAGATTAAGCACCTTCTTCCACCAACTGCTTGTTGAGAGAGAAAAAAAACAACAAGAAGACTTTGTTTTTTTTGGTTTCAGGCTCTTTTACACCGTATTTCCATGCTTCTTCACCAAGTACACTATCATTCGAATGTCTGGGGTCGGTAAAATCTTTTTATGTTTTTGAAAGAAGTATTTTATGCTAAACATAAAAAACGGAGTATAAACAGTAATACTGTGAAATTACAATTTTAAATAAATGCTTTCTATTTTAATATGTTATAAAATGTGATTTACTGCAGTGATGGCAAATTAATCTATACTTCAGTGTCACATGATCCTTCAGAAATCAGTCTAATATGCTGATTTGGTGCTCAAGAAACATTTATTATTATTATCAATGTTGAAAACAGTTTGTGGAAACCTTGACATATTTTTTTCAGGATTCTTTGATGAAAGAAAGTTCAAAAGAACAGCATTTATTTGTAACTTTTTTGTAACGATTTTGTATTTACTGTCACTTTTGATCAAATTAAAGCATTCTTCCTGAATTAAAGTATAAATTTCTTTAAAAAAATGTTACGACCCCAAACTTTTGAATGGTAGTGTTTTTCTCCACCGCAGTGGAACATCAGATCAGTGACCTCTGACCCTGTTGAGAAGTCACCCCAAAGCAAGACCTTCAGAATGAGTCACAATTCCACAGATGATATACACAGACACAATCTGCATCCTGTAGTCATAAATCAGGAGAACTTCATGAGCTCAAACCACACTGTGGAGGCAATGTCATAAACTTTCTAAAAAAGAAAAGTTCTTTCCCCAGTGTCCTCCATGCTACAATATGACATTTCCACAGGAAGTGACTCACGGGATGTGGCTGTGTTGCAGTGTACTGCTACAACGTTTTGCAACACAAAACAATGCCCCACAGTTTAGATATTCACTTTGCTGTTTGGGTCTAAATAAAAGTCTAGTGTCTGATGTACTCGAAATACACACTGAGAACAGAATCAACACTCAGATAAGATCAGTGTCAGGATGCGATGTTGGAAAATGTTCTGACTCAACGCAGCCTGCTGTAAAGATAAAAAAGTGAATACATGCATGAGAATGATAGAAACAGTTAAGGTAGATGATTCAATTAAATCATTTAATGACTTTGTTTTTGTCTTTCTGAACTAGTTGAGCTCTCCGAACTAAGCCTGTCTGAGGGCTGTTTTGGTGTGCTTAGGGCTCTTTACAAGAACACTACAGTCAATGTGACCCTCAACCTTTTGGATGCTCAGGAAAAGGAAGAGCTTGCTCTCCAAATCTGTGAACGTTTAAGTTGTGGCCGTGTTTTCGAGCATGGCGCGACTGCAACAGTGCACAATGGCACTTGTCTTGCAGACTGCATCCTGAAAGACTCAAAACTGCACAACTGCACTACAGCCGCAAAAGGTGACTGCATGAATGCAACTGAAGTAATTTGCGGTGAGTCATTTGAGATCTTCTCAGAGATCTTTTGATAGGTGTTCTACTTTTGTTTCATTGCTGTAATTGTGCTTTGTCTGGGCTGACCACTGTCCTCCAGAGCACCAGGCTGTCCGATTGGTTGGAGGACGTGATCACTGTGCAGGTCGGGTGGAGCTGCTGCATTCTGGGAATTGGGGAACAGTGTGTGATGATGATTTTGACATCTATAGTAGACATGTAGTATGTGCCCAGCTGAGATGTGGCAGTGTGATACAAGGGGACTTTTTTGGGCCTGGAACAGGTCCCATCCACATGAGCCAAATGAAATGCAATGGCTCCGAGAGCAGCTTATGGGAGTGCGACTCAATCAACACCACTGCCAGCAACTATTGTGGACATAAGGAAGATGCTGGCGTTGTGTGTTCAGGTACTATACACATTCTGTACATTTATGGGGCAAGTGCTAAATAACGTAAATCTCCACTTTTTTTCTACACATAGAAAAAACATTAAAGTCAAGGTGAATTGTAGTTTGCAAACGGTTTTGGGACTTTTTTGGGCCTGGAACAGGTCCCATCCACATGAGCCAAATGAAATGCAATGGCTCCGAGAGCAGCTTATGGGAGTGCGACTCAATCAACACCACTGCCAGCAACTATTGTGGACATAAGGAAGATGCTGGCGTTGTGTGTTCAGGTACTATACACATTCTGTACATTTATGGGGCAAGTGCTAAATAACGTAAAACTCTACACATAGAAAAAACATTAAAGTCAAGGTGAATTGTAGTTTGCAAACTGTTTTATTATATTTCACAATATTTTCAATAGGAATTTGGTTATTTCACAGTATTTTCGAAGGTAAAATATATAGAGTTGGGAATTTTTACTCATCAGGAATTGTTTGTATGGTAGAAAAGTTGACGTTACATACCAGATTGGCAGTGTTGGGGAATAACTAGTTACATGTAACGGAATTACGTAATTTAATTACAAAATAAATGTAACTGTAATCAGTTACAGGTACTGAGAAAAAAAATGTGTAATTAAATTACAGTTACTTATGAAAATTAAAATGTTAAAGATTACAAAGGGTGTTACATCTGAATATCTTCACACACACACACACACACACACGCACGCACGCACGCACACACACACACAGATTTAATTGATTTCATTCCCAAATTGCATTGGCTGCTCTAAAATATGAGACACCAATGTTTCAGGAGTTTAGGACACATTTATACGATTACTGATTTATTTCTTATTTGGGTCTATGTATATGCTTTTTTAAGATTAACTGTTAGATGCCTGTGTTTCCTGTCATAGCTATGCAAAGATTTGATTTTAAAAACAGTATCATAGCTATTAAACTATTTCTTGTTATGTTTTTAAATCTGTATTTAACGAACTCAAAGAGGTGCTTTTGTGGAGGATGTGCTTTAAAAAGAAATAATAATCTTAATTCAATTGATGACGGATTCTGAAAGTCTGACAGTAATGAGAGTCCTACTGTAAGGTTAATGCGACTGCTTTAAATATTTATGATAAATGATAAATGATTAACATTTGAAAACATTCGTTAGAAATTTAGAAAAGTAATCAAAAAGTAATTAAATGTAATCAGTTACATTACTTTAATAAAGTAATTGAAATAGTTACACTACTTATTACATTTTAAATAGGGCAACTTGTAATCTGTAACCTATTACATTTCTAAAGTAACCTTCCCAACACTGCCGATTGGAGAATGCAAGTTTGTTTAAATAATATTAATTAGCCTTTCGGCAATTGTTTAATATTATCTAGGCATTCCACATGGCCTAAATAATGTCAAAAGAAAAGAAAGCAAGTTATTATATGTAGATTAAAGATTACAAAGACATTTTTGGGAGCACTTTATTTGACAGTTTCCTTGGTAGTTGTTGCATGTATTTATTATAGTAATAACAGTAAATTATGCATAATTATATGCAACTAAACCTAAACCAAACCCTCTTAACCCTATAGTAAGTATTGTATAAGATAGTAATCTTAGCAATGTTTTACACTGTTACAAGGACATCTTAAAATAAAGTTTAACCCATTTTTGTTTGGAATAACATACACTGGTAAATCGTTGGATAAGTCCAGGACATGTAGTATAACGGTAAATAGGGGCAGTTTCAACTTCATGTTGACTTTAGCATCATAACATTTGATTTGTAGACACCAACTTTTCGTGCCAAATGTATTACTTAGCAACCAAATTTCCTGTGTGTATTTGAGGTTGTAGTACATGACTTATTGAGGTGGAATGTTACCATAATTTCACTGAAACGCAGGTCAGATTGAACTTTTTTAGGGTGGTGGGAGAGAATTTCCATGTCAGTTGGTCTAAAAAAAAATAAGACGAAGGTAAGGCAGGCTTACAACAGCATTTCTGAAATGTCAAAGCACACATATAAAAGCGTTAGCTTGTTAGTGTCATGTCATGAAATCCAGACTGACAAGTCTTGGTAATTTGTATTCCTTCGATGTATTCAATGGATTCAATGTCTTTCATACAGAAAGTGTTGAGATCACACTCATAGACAGCACAACCGAGCCGAACTTGACAACACTGGTGCCAGGTGATGCTTCAGTTCCTTAAGTTTAAAAAGAAAAATAATTGATTAAAAACAGTGACATAATCTGCAGATTTCTGTTAATATAAACCTCTCTTGTTTATTTTAGTGTCAACTGCAATGGCGGCTACAGAAAGCAGCAGTGGCGTTTCAGCAGCAGCGATTGGTTGCGTCATCTTATCTATTGCTCTGCTTATGGTTATTATTTTAAATGCTGCTTCCTATGTGCATTTCAAAAGAGCAAAGGGCAAGTATGAGCATGTTTTACATTTAAAAGCACTACTACTCACTCATATCTTCTGAAACGTTGGAAACAGTGGCATCCAAATGTTGTAATAGGGTGTGTTAAAAAGTATAAATACCATTCACAGTGGCATTGGAAAATAAATAACACACGTTTTCTTAGAACTAAATGAAATGGAACTGAGGAAATAGAGCTGAGCTACAACAAACAGACTCTTAGTTATTTTGATCATCGTCTAACTCTGAGAGCATCTCTGTGTACGAGTACAACACTGTTGGTTTTGAACATACTGTATTGTTATAAACTTCAAAGGAATTCACTGATTACTTGGCCAATTTCTGTGTGCATTCAGTGTATTCCATTCAAATTTTTATATAGAACATGAAGAGCGTCAAACCTTTTGTGAACTAGTAACTCGTTCTTTTGATATTAGCTAATACAACAATACAAAAGCTTAAGACAGCGGCTTAGTGCTGCATGGGGAAGTTTAAGCCATTCGTTTTCATCCTCTTTGCCAACAGAATGTGTGATTCACCAACATCACAGTAATTCTCACACAAGCCTGGAGTCCCAGTCCAATGTACAGATAGGAATCTACAACACACAAACTGCCCCGGCTGCCGGGGAGCGTCAGTATGGTTTGTATTGCTATTGTGTTTTCTTTTTATGTCCTCATAACTGATTATTTATTTTTAGTATTTAGTAGATATTGTAAATATTATTATCAATAGTATTATTATGCATAGTATTAATATTAATAACTACTATTATTATATTAAATTATTTTTAGATTTCTTTAATCACAATTTTAATAAGCTGTCTGTAATTATACATAAAATGCTAAAAAGTATGCCTTTTCTAACTTTTGTCATGCACATGAAATATTGTTTAATTTTTGTAATGGTCAAACTTTCAATTTTGCATAAACGAGTACATTTTGTTTTGAATTTCCTCAGAAAGTCTTGGCCCGAGAATGAGCTCAAAATACGGCAGCAAATTCAGCACGAAAACAAATCGACCCACTCATGACTCTGACAGTTCCACTGATTCAGACTATGAACATCACAACAGCAATCGACCGCAAAGACTGCATCTAAACAACTCAAGTATGCTGGCTTTAACAGACAACTCATCTACTGCGAATGACCACAAATATCAGCTTAAATATATATAATCAGTCCTCATTTAAAATTACACACATCGAAGAAAGAGTCACTTTACACAGAATCAGCTGCTGGCTTAATTGAATAAGCCTTTTTTTTTTTTTACATAAAACAGTGTCTGCGAGGGTCGGTGGAGGAAAATAGTTTCCTTTTATACTTTAGTTCACATTAAACTTAAACTCAACTACATTAGAGAGGCCTTTCAGACACACCAGACTGCAGTTGTTGAGCATGACTTTAGCTTCTGACATCTCCCTTATGAAAGTTTGAAGCTGTTTTGAATGTGAAGAGACAATAGAGGTATTGTATTTGGGGTTAAAAATACAGTAAAACTTTACTGTAATACTGCAAAATATTATTAGAATTTAAAATCATTTCTATTTTCAATCTATTTTCACATTCCTGATGCTGATTTGCTGCTCAAGAAACATTTCTTATTATTATCAGTGTTGAAAACATTTGCGCTGCTTAGTATTTTTATGGAAAAAATTTTTTTCAATCAACGATTTTTTGTAACAATGTAAAAGTTTTTACTGTCAATTTTGATAATTTTTACACATCCTTACTGAATAAAAAATAATCTTAGTGAAACTGATACAAATAAAAATAATTCAGTAGTTTCTCTGTTTTAGCATTGTGGACATAACACATATTCTTGAAGAGTCACTTTACACAGAATCAGCTGCTGGCTTAATTGAATAAGCCTTTTTTTTTTTTTACATAAAACAGTGTCTGCGAGGGTCGGGGGAGGAAAATAGTTTCCTTTTATACTTTAGTTCACATTAAACTTAAACTCAACTACATTAGAGAGGCCTTTCAGACACACCAGACTGCAGTTGTTGAGCATGACTTTAGCTTCTGACATCTCCCTTATGAAAGTTTGAAGCTGTTTTGAATGTGAAGAGACAATAGAGGTATTGTATTTGGGGTTAAAAATACAGTAAAACTTTACTGTAATACTGCAAAATATTATTAGAATTTAAAATCATTTCTATTTTCAATCTATTTTCACATTCCTGATGCTGATTTGCTGCTCAAGAAACATTTCTTATTATTATCAGTGTTGAAAACATTTGCGCTGCTTAGTATTTTTATGGAAAAAAATTTTTTCAATCAACGATTTTTTGTAACAATGTAAAAGTTTTTACTGTCAATTTTGATCATTTTTACACAGCCTTACTGAATAAAAAATAATCTTAGTGAATAATTCAGTAGTTTCTCTGTTTTAGCATTGTGGACATAACACATATTCTTGTTAAAGAATTCAAGGCTCTGCATTAAATGATAAACAATGACTTGTGAGGAGCCACATTTAATATGTATGAACTCTTCTTCGCTCTGTCTAACAGGAGATGTGAATGACGTAGACTGTACATCTTCTGGAGAAAGATGTGTGCACAACGTGGGAATTAACATGGACACCATCAAAAAGTCAGGTATGCACAAATAAATCATAATCACATTCATGCTAAAATTGATTATTTCAATCAAGAAAAATCCACCAATATGTTATTTTATTTCTTTGTTATGAAGGTGATAAACCCCCATTGACACCACTGTCTTTTGGTGCCCCTGACACCCACAGGCAAGGTACACAGATTTCATGTGATAGTATTTGTTAAGCCTTTAATAAGGAAATAAAATGGAAATGTATACATTTTTCTTTCCCCTATACACAGCAGTAGATATGAATGATACAAGCAGTACTTCTTCTGGAGAGTTCTATCAAAACACAAAGACTGACATGGACAACATTCTCCAGTCACGTAAGCACAAATAAATCATATACAATATAATATTAATGAAATATCATGAATATTTGGTGACACTTTACAGTAAGGTCCCGTTAGTTACCGGTAGTTAGTGCAATACAATGAGCAACACATTTTTTACAGTATTTATTCATCTTTTTTTCACATTAGTTAATACAGATGCAGCTGTTCATTGTTAGTTCGTGTTATCTCAGGTCCATAAAATAATAGTAACAGATATATCTTTTGATTTTAATAAATGTTGACATTAACATTAATTAAGAATAATACATACTTTAGATGTATTTTTCATTGTTAGTTCATGTTAATGTTCAATGTTAGCAAATGGAACCTTATTGTAAAGTGTTACCGAATACTTTTATTATTAATGTGAATATTCATTAAATGCTAATATTTGAAAATTTTTCCCTTATGAAGCTGAGGAAACACCAGCACTTCAAGAAAAGTTACCATTGACACTCTTGTCTTATGGTGACCATCACTTACCTGGAACTGACAATAAAGGTAAAGCACTGATTTAACAGTGAAACATCAGATTTTGAATATTTTTTCTAGGAAATTGCATTTTGAAATTCCCGATTTATGAACCCTCTTTTGCCTCTAGGAGTAGATATGAATGATTCAAGCAGTACATCTTCTGGTGAGTTCTATCAAAACACAGAGACCAACACGGACAACAATTTCATGTCACGTATGTAAAACTAAATCATAAGGTTAATTTACTTTATTTAATCTAGAGAGAACATGTCTTGGTGTATCTACTAATATATTATAATTTTTTCCCGTAATGAAGGCGAGGAAAGTCCATCACTGCATGAAAAGTCACCATTTGTACCCCTGTCTTATAGTGACCTTCACTTTCCAAACACTGACAGTCAAGGTAAAGCTCTGATTTAACACTTGATGAAATCCCAGATTGTAAAGATTTCTTCCACCTTTAAGGGTAAACATTATCTTGTAGTAGAGAAATAAATTTCAGATTTATGAATCCTTTGTCGTCCGTGGTAGATGTGAATGATTCAGACAGTACATCTTCTGGCGAGTGCTATCAAAACACAGAGATCGACATGGACAACGATCTCCAGTGTGGTAGGTTCACATAAATCATTTAATTTGGAGGCTTCTGAAGATTCATTCAGTCAGCTAAACCTCATGTATCTGTTTTCTCTAGAAGACGAGGAAAGCCCATCACTTCCTGAAAAGTCACTACAGACACCCCACAGCGCCCAGATGACAGGAAACCCTGCTGGTTACAGCAGCTCTCATGTACCTATCACCCACAGTCAAGGTACCTATATTGAACAATGTGACAATATTGACAGCAGTGTATTTTGATAGGGATATGTGTGAATTCTTCTGTGCTTGGCAGATGGGAATGATTCAGACAGTACTTCATCAGAAGAGTGTTATCAGAACACAGAGATGGATGAAAACGCCTATCATCATTATGGTATGAATGAAACATTCAGTATAAAAAAAGTCATTTTATGATCCAAAGACCAAAAGTACATTTTTCTAATTTAATACAAATATTTTCATTATAATGATATCACCAGCAGAACAATTTGAGAAGTTTAATGGAAAATTCTATATGAAACAAGTTTGATTAGTAGCCTAGAAATGGTGCAGAGTCTTTAATATTGCTTCTTCCTTTTCTTGTAACATTTCTTTGTTTTAAATAAAACATTTTTAAAATTATTTCCAGGTTTAAATTACACTACTGCACTACTAAAAGTTTGGGTTCATTAAGACTTTTTAAAACTGAACTTTTATGCTGCAATTTATTTATTTTAGTTTAAAATAAATGCTGTCCTTTTGATGTTTCTATTAAACCTGAAAACATATGCACCATGCTTTCCAAAAAATGCTGCAAATTAGCATAATAGAATGATTTCTGAAGGATAAATTAGATTTTTAAAAAGTATTAAAATAAAAAAAAACTATTTTAAATTGGAATAATATTTCACAGTATTACTGTTCTTATTTTATTTTTGATCAAATAGGAATAATCACATTGTGAAATAAATAATTTTCTCTATAATACACAATGGCCACAATTATTGGTACCCTTAGACAAGTTTGATTAGTAGCCTAGAAATGGTGCAGAGTCTTTAATATTGCTTCTTCCTTTTCTTGTAACATTTCTTTGTTTTAAATAAAACATTTTTAAAATTATTTCCAGGTTTAAATTACACTACTGCACTACTAAAAGTTTGGGTTCATTAAGACTTTTTAAAACTGAACTTTTATGCTGCAATTTATTTATTTTAGTTTAAAATAAATGCTGTCCTTTTGATGTTTCTATTAAACCTGAAAACATATGCACCATGCTTTCCAAAAAATGCTGCAAATTAGCATAATAGAATGATTTCTGAAGGATAAATTAGATTTTTAAAAAGTATTAAAATAAAAAAAACTATTTTAAATTGGAATAATATTTCACAGTATTACTGTTCTTATTTTATTTTTGATCAAATAGGAATAATCACATTGTGAAATAAATAATTTTCTCTATAATACACAATGGCCACAATTATTGGTACCCTTAGAAATTCTTAAGAGAAAAATATCCCTGAAGTATATTCCCATTCATAATAACAATTTTTAGCACACCAAGGTGATTATGATTTTAATTTATGAAATTATCCAGCCATTGCTTCCAGTTTCACAGGAACATAAATATGAGGGAAAACAAAGGCCAAATTCCCTTAATCATCCATCGCAATGAGTAAAACCAAAGCATATAGTTCTGATGTGCAGCAACAGATAATTCGGCTACACAAATTAGAAAGTGGCTTTAAAGGGGTGGTTGATTGCGATTTCCCTTTTTAAACGTTAGTTAGTGTGTAGTGTTGTTGTTTGAGCATAAACAATGAACTGAGACTTAGGGGTCAGAAAGCCTTAAAAAAGTGAAACAGCACCTACATCACCACATGTTGTTTGGAAGGGTTTCAAGAAAAGAAAATGCTCTCATCCAGAAACAAACTCCAGCATATGAATTTGCCAGACACTACTGGAACTTCAAACAGGACTGGGATCTATGGTCAGATAAAACTAAGAAATTAGCTTTTTGCAGAAAACACTCAAGAGTGAAAAAGTACCCCATGTGTACAATGAAATATACTGCTGTGTCTTTAATGTTGTTGGCGTATTTTTCTGCCGAAGGTCCTGGACATCTTGTTTAGATACATGGCATCATGGATTCAAACAAATAACAATTTTTTTTAAAACTGACTGTTCATGGTAGACATCTTATAATGGGCCAAGGTTGGATCTTACAACAGGACAATGATCCAAAAACAAACATCAAAACAAAAATGGGTCACTGAGCACAAAACGAATATTCTGCCATGGCCATTCCAGTGCCCTGACTTGAACCCTATAGATAATGAGTGTGGTGAACTGAAGAGAAGAAGCAACCAACATGGACCTGGAAATCTAAAGGGTCTGGAGTGATTCTGGATGAAGGAATGGTCTCTGATCTCTTGTCCGATGTTCTTCAAACTCATCAGGCACTATAGGTGAAGACTCAGAGCTGGTATCTTGGCAAAAGGATGATGCAAGAAGTATTGAATAAAAGGGTACCATTAATTGTGGCCAACGTGTATTAGAGAAAATCATTTCATAATGAGATTTCCCATATGAACCAAAGATCCGCACTCAAACTTTTTAAAAATCTGCTAGTACATTTTGTTTTACCTTCGTCATCGCATGGGAAATATGATATTGGGTTCATTTTGTGACACTGAGATTTCCCCCCAATTATTCTTCTTCAATGAAAAGTTAGATTTTTGTACATTTTAAAAATAAAAGATCAGTAGGATTAACAATGCAGATTTATTTTCACAGCCTTTTTTGATCATATTTAGCAACGGTACCAAAAATTCTGACCACGACTGCATATAATATAAACATGCGATCACCGTGATCTGATCAAGCAGATCGGATCATCAGTCGATCAGGACACAGCGCGTTTACACTTGGCAACATCAGCTGACTTTTCGATCTGGATAGCCGATCGGATCTGTATTTCCCGCGCAATATTTAAATAAGTCTGCGGTGCAAAGTCGACCTGAAGTGGTGGGTTTTCTTTTGAAAACTATTTTCAGTCGCGGGACATTTTACAAATCAAAATACATGTAGGAGTCTCACTAGCACTCTGTTCTTCCGACAGATCGGGAGAGAGGGCGCGGCGTTTTGCGTGATGTCGTCCTGCGAATGCAGACACGATGGCTGGATTGCGTTTACATTACACTGAGATCCGATCACAATGCGTGATCGACTACCTCTGGAACGGGACACGCTGATCGGATAACATTCCGATCAGAAGCGCGTTTACACTCGTCTTTTCAATGGCTGACAATATCTCAAATTCTCCACAAATGTGGTTTGTATGGGAGGGTTGCAAGAAAAAAGCCACTCCTCAAGAAAGGCCACATGCAGTCACGACTGAGCTTTGTCAAAACACACTGACATTCTGAGGCCACATGGAAAAAGGTTATGGTCAGATGAGACTAAAATTGAATCTGGCCTCAACAACCAAATGATATGTCTGGCAGAATTCCAATACAGCTCACCATGCAAATAACAGCATTCCTACAGTAAAGCATGGAGGTGGTGATATCCTGTTCTGGGGGTGTTTCTCTGCAGCAGCGACTGGAGCAATCGTCAGGATAGAAGGAAAAATGGATGGAGCAAATTCCGTCCAATTCTTAACTTCTGCTAAAAAGTTGTCAATGGGAAGAAGGTTTACCTTCCAACATGACAATGACCCAAAGCACACAGCAGAACTGAGCACACAGTGGTTGAAGGAGAAAAAGGTGAATGTCCTTGCATGGCCTAGTCAGAGCCCAGTCTTAAACCCCACTGAATATCTGTAGAATGACTTGAAGACTGCAGTCCACCAACCGTCACCATCAAATTTAACTGAACTTGAGCAGTTCTGCAAAGAAGAGTGGGCAAATATTGATTAAAGTCTCTACAAAGTTAGTAGAGACAGATCCCATCAGACTAAAGGCTGTAATTAAAGCAAAAGGTGGTTCAGCAAAATACTGACACAAGTGGGTGATCCTTCTTCCAACTCAGTGATTTTCCCCCCCTTACATGTTGGTTATATATATCTTTCACTTGGATGTTATAAGTTGCACTGAGTAAATACAGCATTATCTTCATTTCAGGCTGCAAAGCATCAAAATGTGATTATTTTAAAGGGGGGTGATTCTTTTCTGTACCCACTCTGTGTGTGTGTATATATAAACCGCTTAATTACAAGGAACTGTCTAAAAATATGTAACTGTAATTTGTGTCTTATTTTTGCAAGGTGAGGAAAGCCCATCACTTCCTGAGATGTCTTTTCAGAATCCCCACATTGCACAGATGACGGAAGGTACTGACAGTTGCGGAGACCATCATGTACCTAGAAACCTCAGTCAAGGTACCTCTTGTACTTAACCATGTGACAGTATGTCTCTGCTCAGAGAACTTCCTTTCTGAATTCCCCCAACTCCTTTGAAGCTGGATCTTTTGTTCAGCAAACTTGAACCTTAAAGTAAGCAGAATTAGTGTGCAAGTAAAACAAAATAATTCTTTCTTTTTTAAATTTTAGAAACAGATAACAGCAGCACAGCATCAGAGGCATCGTACGTTAATGTACCACCTACAATAGAGAGGGAGGACCATTCTGCTGCATCTTCAGAGAGCGACTATGATGAACCTGGAACCTGGTGAAATCAACATGACTGCAAGAGATTTTTCTCAGCAGGTAAAGTATTAAAACAGTCAAAAACACACAAAACATCATTCTTTTAATTCTTCATTCTCTTTATACTGTGGACAATGATGTGCATTTTTTATTTAGGACAGATGATTCACAACACGTGCCTGAAAACCATGGAATGTAACACAGACGGGCCCTTGCAATACCTGAGTGTTTGTTAAGAATATTCTGGAAGAACAACAACAACAAAAAATTGACATTGTTCGTCTATTTTATAATAAACATTCTAAACAATTAACCATTCTATTATTAACCTCACAGATGGATCCAATCTAATTTTTTTTTAACTCTCAATTGTGCAAAATGTCTAAAAATTTGCATGTGTATTTAGAATATTTGCATATGTTACAGTCTTTCATTAATCAAAATAATAGTCTACACAATATAAATCAGCCACAGTGCTTCATCATTGTAAGGGAGAATGTGGCGTCGACAAAGACACTCACAATTACTTCACACACACAAAAAACCACACTCAGCGAAGAACACAAAACTTATTTTTGTTGTCCAGCCCCACAAACCGCACAAAGCTAATTTTGAAAATGGCCAGCATTCTCTTTTGTGAGGAGAGAGCATGCAACACTTGCTTGTGGACACAGATAAGATTTCAGAGAACTGTCGCAGACTTGTGTTCATTCTTTGTGTTTGCCGCAAACCCACTTTAGCTGCTGTTGTTCCCTCAGGTCTGAGAGCATCAGGGTCGAGTGCCAGCTACATTGACAGGCGTACGCACGCCCACCCCTTTTCCTTCTTAGTTTGGCTTTTAGTTTGTGATAGTCCGGCATGTTATTCCTAAAAGACGGGGACAGAAGAGAAGCTTTGTGAGGATTTGAATATATTTCTGTACTTGTAGTTCACAGATGTCCAGTTCAACCCAGAGCGCTCCTTCACACAGTTGGCTCACTGCTTTGGTTTATCTCTTGAACTTTCACCAACTGCAAACCTCATTTTTTGTATACTTACAACCCATTCTGTAGAACAAATTATAAAAACTATTATCTTGTATGTGGGTCTGCTTCTCTCAAAACGTCAAACTGGTGCTGGATGTTTTGATTGAGCAAACATATAAGAAAATTCTAAAGTCCTCTGGTTACCATGGACTCATTTCACCCTAGGAAATAAAAAAAACTAAAATAATAAAAAGAATTATATAAAATATTTAAGCCTTTTTTTCCCCCACAATAATAAAGCACATTTCTAGCCCTACTTTAAGGACCAAATAGGAAGCTGTTTTTTTTAAATAGATTTCTAGGATTTTTTTTTTTTACAACGAACCTGGATTTTAATACAAGAGCCATTAGTATGAAAACCCAATGCACATAAGAAAGCTCTAAGGTATTGTGGTTACCATGAAAGTTTCCAGGTCCCATTTCACCCCACTAACCTAATAATAATAATAATA
>NW_015505188.1:2097629-2110185 GCF_001515645.1 Sinocyclocheilus grahami | reverse complement strand
CTTTAAAGGGGTGGTTGATTGCGATTTCACTTTTTTAACATTAGTTAGTGTGTAGTGTTGTTGTTTGAGCATAAACAATGAACTGAGACTTAGGGGTCAGAAAGCCTTAAAAAAGTGAAACAGCACCTACATCACCACATGTTGTTTGGAAGGGTTTCAAGAAAAGAAAATGCTCTCATCCAGAAACAAACTCCAGCATATGAATTTGCCAGACACTACTGGAACTTCAAACAGGACTGGGATCTATGGTCAGATAAAACTAAGAAATTAGCTTTTTGCAGAAAACACTCAAGAGTGAAAAAGTACCCCATGTGTACAATGAAATATACTGCTGTGTCTTTAATGTTGTTGGCGTATTTTTCTGCCGAAGGTCCTGGACATCTTGTTTAGATACATGGCATCATGGATTCAAACAAATAACAATTTTTTTTAAAACTGACTGTTCATGGTAGACATCTTATAATGGGCCAAGGTTGGATCTTACAACAGGACAATGATCCAAAAACAAACATCAAAACAAAAATGGGTCACTGAGCACAAAACGAATATTCTGCCATGGCCATTCCAGTGCCCTGACTTGAACCCTATAGATAATGAGTGTGGTGAACTGAAGAGAAGAAGCAACCAACATGGACCTGGAAATCTAAAGGGTCTGGAGTGATTCTGGATGAAGGAATGGTCTCTGATCTCTTGTCCGATGTTCTTCAAACTCATCAGGCACTATAGGTGAAGACTCAGAGCTGGTATCTTGGCAAAAGGATGATGCAAGAAGTATTGAATAAAAGGGTACCATTAATTGTGGCCAACGTGTATTAGAGAAAATCATTTCATAATGAGATTTCCCATATGAACCAAAGATCCGCACTCAAACTTTTTAAAAATCTGCTAGTACATTTTGTTTTACCTTCGTCATCGCATGGGAAATATGATATTGGGTTCATTTTGTGACACTGAGATTTCCCCCCAATTATTCTTCTTCAATGAAAAGTTAGATTTTTGTACATTTTAAAAATAAAAGATCAGTAGTATTAACAATGCAGATTTATTTTCACAGCCTTTTTTGATCATATTTAGCAACGGTACCAAAAATTCTGACCACGACTGCATATAATATAAACATGCGATCACCGTGATCTGATCAAGCAGATCGGATCATCAGTCGATCAGGACACAGCGCGTTTACACTTGGCAACATCAGCTGACTTTTCGATCTGGATAGCCGATCGGATCTGTATTTCCCGCGCAATATTTAAATAAGTCTGCGGTGCAAAGTCGACCTGAAGTGGTGGGTTTTCTTTTGAAAACTATTTTCAGTCGCGGGACATTTTACAAATCAAAATACATGTAGGAGTCTCACTAGCACTCTGTTCTTCCGACAGATCGGGAGAGAGGGCGCGGCGTTTTGCGTGATGTCGTCCTGCGAATGCAGACACGATGGCTGGATTGCGTTTACATTACACTGAGATCCGAGCACAATGCGTGATCGACTACCTCTGGAACGGGACACGCTGATCGGATAACATTCCGATCAGAAGCGCGTTTACACTCGTCTTTTCAATGGCTGACAATATCTCAAATTCTCCACAAATGTGGTTTGTATGGGAGGGTTGCAAGAAAAAAGCCACTCCTCAAGAAAGGCCACATGCAGTCACGACTGAGCTTTGTCAAAACACACTGACATTCTGAGGCCACATGGAAAAAGGTTATGGTCAGATGAGACTAAAATTGAATCTGGCCTCAACAACCAAATGATATGTCTGGCAGAATTCCAATACAGCTCACCATGCAAATAACAGCATTCCTACAGTAAAGCATGGAGGTGGTGATATCCTGTTCTGGGGGTGTTTCTCTGCAGCAGCGACTGGAGCAATCGTCAGGATAGAAGGAAAAATGGATGGAGCAAATTCCGTCCAATTCTTAACTTCTGCTAAAAAGTTGTCAATGGGAAGAAGGTTTACCTTCCAACATGACAATGACCCAAAGCACACAGCAGAACTGAGCACACAGTGGTTGAAGGAGAAAAAGGTGAATGTCCTTGCATGGCCTAGTCAGAGCCCAGTCTTAAACCCCACTGAATATCTGTAGAATGACTTGAAGACTGCAGTCCACCAACCGTCACCATCAAATTTAACTGAACTTGAGCAGTTCTGCAAAGAAGAGTGGGCAAATATTGATTAAAGTCTCTACAAAGTTAGTAGAGACAGATCCCATCAGACTAAAGGCTGTAATTAAAGCAAAAGGTGGTTCAGCAAAATACTGACACAAGTGGGTGATCCTTCTTCCAACTCAGTGATTTTTCCCCCCTTACATGTTGGTTATATATATATCTTTCACTTGGATGTTATAAGTTGCACTTAGTAAATACAGCATCATCTTCATTTCAGGCTGCAAAGCATCAAAATGTGATTATTTTAAAGGGGGGTGATTCTTTTCTGTACCCACTCTGTGTGTGTGTATATATAAACCGCTTAATTACAAGGAACTGTCTAAAAATATGTAACTGTAATTTGTGTCTAATTTGTCACAAAAAAAAAAAAAAAACTCAAGTAAGCGCATTTCTAGCAAATCCTAATTAACCCTGAAGAAAACCAAACACTAAGACCCATTTATTGAAGGCTAAATAATTAATGCGTGAGGAAAACAAACAAACAAATGCTAAGTTCGATGCTGAAACGGCCGTTTCATAAAACTTTATTATTATATTGTTATTTGTGGTTTATCAGCCGTGTCTGACCGGACGCTGATGGATACAGTGGGTACAGAAAAGAAAATGTTTTATCCAGCTGTATTTACTCAGTGCAACTTATAACATCCAAATGAAAGATATAACACCAACATGTCTGAAAAAAATTAATAAAAAAACAGAATGACCGAGTTGGAAAAAGGATCTGGTACAACACAGACCCTCCCTGGATCAGGACGTCGCTCCAAACTGGATGAAAGAGCAGGGAGGAAACTGGTCAGGGAGGAGACCAAGAGGGTATGGGAGGGTTGTAAGAAAAAAGCCACTCCTCAAGAAAGGTCACAGGCAGTCACAACTGAGCTTTGCCAAAACGGACCTTTAAGATTCTGAGGCAGATGAAAATAAAATTGAATTATTTGGCCTCAACACCAAACTATATGTCTGGCGGAAATCCAATACAGCTCACCATGCAAATAACAGCATTCCTACAGTAAAGCATGGAGGTGGTGATATCCTGTTCTGGGGGTGTTTCTCTGCAGCAGCGACTGGAGCAATCGTCAGGATAGAAGGAAAAATGGATGGAGCAAATTCCGTCCAATTCTTAACTTCTGCTAAAAAGTTGTCAATGGGAAGAAGGTTTACCTTCCAACATGACAATGACCCAAAGCACACAGCAGAACTGAGCACACAGTGGTTGAAGGAGAAAAAGGTGAATGTCCTTGCATGGCCTAGTCAGAGCCCAGTCTTAAACCCCACTGAATATCTGTAGAATGACTTGAAGACTGCAGTCCACCAACCGTCACCATCAAATTTAACTGAACTTGAGCAGTTCTGCAAAGAAGAGTGGGCAAATATTGATTAAAGTCTCTACAAAGTTAGTAGAGACAGATCCCATCAGACTAAAGGCTGTAATTAAAGCAAAAGGTGGTTCAGCAAAATACTGACACAAGTGGGTGATCCTTCTTCCAACTCAGTGATTTTTCCCCCCTTACATGTTGGTTATATATATATCTTTCACTTGGATGTTATAAGTTGCACTTAGTAAATACAGCATCATCTTCATTTCAGGCTGCAAAGCATCAAAATGTGATTATTTTAAAGGGGGGTGATTCTTTTCTGTACCCACTCTGTGTGTGTGTATATATAAACCGCTTAATTACAAGGAACTGTCTAAAAATATGTAACTGTAATTTGTGTCTTATTTTTGGAAGGTGAGGAAAGCCCATCACTTCCTGAGATGTCTTTTCAGAATCCCCACATTGCACAGATGACGGAAGGTACTGACGGTTGCGGAGACCATCATGTACCTAGAAACCTCAGTCAAGGTACCTCTTGTACTTAACCATGTGACAGTATGTCTCTGCTCAGAGAACTTCCTTTCTGAATTCCCCCAACTCCTTTGAAGCTGGATCTTTTGTTCAGCAAACTTGAACCTTAAAGTAAGCAGAATTAGTGTGCAAGTAAAACAAAATAATTCTTTCTTTTTTAAATTTTAGAAACAGATAACAGCAGCACAGCATCAGAGGCATCGTACGTTAATGTACCACCTACAATAGAGAGGGAGGACCATTCTGCTGCATCTTCAGAGAGCGACTATGATGAACCTGGAACCTGGTGAAATCAACATGACTGCAAGAGATTTTTCTCAGCAGGTAAAGTATTAAAACAGTCAAAAACACACAAAACATCATTCTTTTAATTCTTCATTCTCTTTATACTGTGGACAATGATGTGCATTTTTTATTTAGGACAGAAAAGTTGTCAATGGGAAGAAGGTTTACCTTCCAACATGACAATGACCCAAAGCACACAGCAGAACTGAGCACACAGTGGTTGAAGGAGAAAAAGGTGAATGTCCTTGCATGGCCTAGTCAGAGCCCAGTCTTAAACCCCACTGAATATCTGTAGAATGACTTGAAGACTGCAGTCCACCAACCGTCACCATCAAATTTAACTGAACTTGAGCAGTTCTGCAAAGAAGAGTGGGCAAATATTGATTAAAGTCTCTACAAAGTTAGTAGAGACAGATCCCATCAGACTAAAGGCTGTAATTAAAGCAAAAGGTGGTTCAGCAAAATACTGACACAAGTGGGTGATCCTTCTTCCAACTCAGTGATTTTCCCCCCCTTACATGTTGGTTATATATATATCTTTCACTTGGATGTTATAAGTTGCACTTAGTAAATACAGCATCATCTTCATTTCAGGAGTGGGTACAGAAAAGAAAATGTTTTATCCAGCTGTATTTACTCAGTGCAACTTATAACATCCAAATGAAAGATATAACACCAACATGTCTGAAAAAAATTAATAAAAAAACAGAATGACCGAGTTGGAAAAAGGATCTGGTACAACACAGACCCTCCCTGGATCAGGACGTCGCTCCAAACTGGATGAAAGAGCAGGGAGGAAACTGGTCAGGGAGGAGACCAAGAGGGTATGGGAGGGTTGTAAGAAAAAAGCCACTCCTCAAGAAAGGCCACATGCAGTCACGACTGAGCTTTGTCAAAACACACTGACATTCTGAGGCCACATGGAAAAAGGTTATGGTCAGATGAGACTAAAATTGAATCTGGCCTCAACAACCAAATGATATGTCTGGCAGAATTCCAATACAGCTCACCATGCAAATAACAGCATTCCTACAGTAAAGCATGGAGGTGGTGATATCCTGTTCTGGGGGTGTTTCTCTGCAGCAGCGACTGGAGCAATCGTCAGGATAGAAGGAAAAATGGATGGAGCAAATTCCGTCCAATTCTTAACTTCTGCTAAAAAGTTGTCAATGGGAAGAAGGTTTACCTTCCAACATGACAATGACCCAAAGCACACAGCAGAACTGAGCACACAGTGGTTGAAGGAGAAAAAGGTGAATGTCCTTGCATGGCCTAGTCAGAGCCCAGTCTTAAACCCCACTGAATATCTGTAGAATGACTTGAAGACTGCAGTCCACCAACCGTCACCATCAAATTTAACTGAACTTGAGCAGTTCTGCAAAGAAGAGTGGGCAAATATTGATTAAAGTCTCTACAAAGTTAGTAGAGACAGATCCCATCAGACTAAAGGCTGTAATTAAAGCAAAAGGTGGTTCAGCAAAATACTGACACAAGTGGGTGATCCTTCTTCCAACTCAGTGATTTTCCCCCCCTTACATGTTGGTTATATATATCTTTCACTTGGATGTTATAAGTTGCACTGAGTAAATACAGCATTATCTTCATTTCAGGCTGCAAAGCATCAAAATGTGATTATTTTAAAGGGGGGTGATTCTTTTCTGTACCCACTCTGTGTGTGTGTATATATAAACCGCTTAATTACAAGGAACTGTCTAAAAATATGTAACTGTAATTTGTGTCTTATTTTTGGAAGGTGAGGAAAGCCCATCACTTCCTGAGATGTCTTTTCAGAATCCCCACATTGCACAGATGACGGAAGGTACTGACGGTTGCGGAGACCATCATGTACCTAGAAACCTCAGTCAAGGTACCTCTTGTACTTAACCATGTGACAGTATGTCTCTGCTCAGAGAACTTCCTTTCTGAATTCCCCCAACTCCTTTGAAGCTGGATCTTTTGTTCAGCAAACTTGAACCTTAAAGTAAGCAGAATTCAAGTGCAAGTAAAACAAAATAATTCTTTCTTTCTTTTTTAAATTTTAGAAACAGATAACAGCAGCACAGCATCAGAGGCATCGTACGTTAATGTACCACCTACAATAGAGAGGGAGGACCATTCTGCTGCATCTTCAGAGAGCGACTATGATGAACCTGGAACCTGGTGAAATCAACATGACTGCAAGAGATTTTTCTCAGCAGGTAAAGTATTAAAACAGTCAAAAACACACAAAACATCATTCTTTTAATTCTTCATTCTCTTTATACTGTGGACAATGATGTGCATTTTTTATTTAGGACAGATGATTCACAACAACACGTGCCTGAAAACCATGGAATGTAACACAGACGGGCCCTTGCAATACCTGAGTGTTTGTTAAGAATATTCTGGAAGAACAACAACAAAAAATTGACATTGTTCGTCTATTTTATAATAAACATTCTAAACAATTAACCATTCTATTATTAACCTCACAGATGGATCCAATCTAATTTTTTTTTAACTCTCAATTGTGCAAAATGTCTAAAAATTTGCATGTGTATTTAGAATATTTGCATATGTTACAGTCTTTCATTAATCAAAATAATAGTCTACACAATATAAATCAGCCACAGTGCTTCATCATTGTAAGGGAGAATGTGGCGTCGACAAAGACACTCACAATTACTTCACACACACAAAAAACCACACTCAGCGAAGAACACAAAACTTATTTTTGTTGTCCAGCCCCACAAACCGCACAAAGCTAATTTTGAAAATGGCCAGCATTCTCTTTTGTGAGGAGAGAGCATGCAACACTTGCTTGTGGACACAGATAAGATTTCAGAGAACTGTCGCAGACTTGTGTTCATTCTTTGTGTTTGCCGCAAACCCACTTTAGCTGCTGTTGTTCCCTCAGGTCTGAGAGCATCAGGGTCGAGTGCCAGCTACATTGACAGGCGTACGCACGCCCACCCCTTTTCCTTCTTAGTTTGGCTTTTAGTTTGTGATAGTCCGGCATGTTATTCCTAAAAGACGGGGACAGAAGAGAAGCTTTGTGAGGATTTGAATATATTTCTGTACTTGTAGTTCACAGATGTCCAGTTCAACCCAGAGCGCTCCTTCACACAGTTGGCTCACTGCTTTGGTTTATCTCTTGAACTTTCACCAACTGCAAACCTCATTTTTTGTATACTTACAACCCATTCTGTAGAACAAATTATAAAAACTATTATCTTGTATGTGGGTCTGCTTCTCTCAAAACGTCAAACTGGTGCTGGATGTTTTGATTGAGCAAACATATAAGAAAATTCTAAAGTCCTCTGGTTACCATGGACTCATTTCACCCTAGGAAATAAAAAAAACTAAAATAATAAAAAGAATTATATAAAATATTTAAGCCTTTTTTTCCCCCACAATAATAAAGCACATTTCTAGCCCTACTTTAAGGACCAAATAGGAAGCTGTTTTTTTAAAATAGATTTCTAGGATTTTTTTTTTTACAACGAACCTGGATTTTAATACAAGAGCCATTAGTATGAAAACCCAATGCACATAAGAAAGCTCTAAGGTATTGTGGTTACCATGAAAGTTTCCAGGTCCCATTTCACCCCACTAACCTAATAATAATAATAATATGAAAACAATAAGTGTAACAATAATAAAAATAAATAAAAAAAATTATATTTTGCACAAAAAAGAAAGCCTATTTTATGGACCATTTTTATTTACATTTGTAGGATTAAAAAATAAATAAAAAATCCCCCCCCCCCTTTAAGTCTTTTGCAGACAGTCTGCATCTATTGTAAATGGTTAAAAACTCCTGATATGGACTGTCAACCATAAAATATTTGGAAGAAATTATATTTCAGAAGTATAAAGGTTTCTTTCCATGCTATTCCATCTTTTACTTTAAACTACAGCAAGTAATACAAGCAATATATGCAGCTACAATCCTGAACAGATAGTTTCTTGATGAGCTGATTTATCACCCGTTTAAAAGCGGAAGTTTCAAGTTCAAGTTTCTAAAGCTTCATTGACAAATTCCAAACACATTCTCTCCTAATTAAAGTTGCAAGCTTGAACATCATTAAAATACAAAGACCCTTGAACTTGAGAACTTGGCTGTGTCTGAGCACTCAGCAAAGTGCATCACGGCCTAAATATGGAAGAAAACAACATAAAAGACATAGTGCAAATGATTCACTGTCTGTTTGATGCTAAAGTTGAGTGAGACGCTGCAAGACACAGCGCTGAAGATAATAAGGAAATGACGCAGTCCGGCGGAAAACAGGGTTCGCATTAAAATGCTTGCATGTTGTGTTGTTGAACACTTGTCCAAAAGTGTTTCTTTACCAGCATGTACAAATTTAATAAAGCTTATCTGTAAGAAGGCAACATGATGCCTAACAAAGACATAATTAACTGAACGTGCTGATGCTGTGCAAAGACCAGCTTGCCTGAGGCAGTCTAAGAATATCAGTGAATTGATAATGAATGAACAAACTGCTTCATCTGCTACAGTGGGATACATGGATCAATGCTGCCCTCTCCTGATCAAATGATGTTCTCTCCTGATATGTTTGCTCATACCTCACCTGAAAAATAAGTAGTCACAGGAGGAGTCCCACTCGTGATCCTCAAACATGATTACGCTGAAATCGCAAGACGTACATCTTAAATGGTTGCAGGCCCTTCAAGAACAAGACACAGTTACAGACACAGAATACATTTGCACATCTAAGTGACTATCATGACCAATATTGTGGTCATTAGAATATGCATGTGGCCCTCAAGTCCAGGCAAGATTGATTCTAAATTCATTTTCACCTTTGAGAAACGCTGGTTCCAACACCGTGAGGTACAGAGCTTCCACCAAGAAACACTGGACAGCATCTGTTTGCAGAAAAAGTGACAGTGTTTCATGAAAGGCTCAATTTCTCCTGTAGAACTTCTAAAGGCATATTTGGATGTTTCAATGCAAACTAAAAACGTACTTCTTGGACATTGTCTGAGAACATGAATCACTTGTGGAAGTCTTGTCTGCAGTGGGTTCCTGTTAGTTCACAAGAGTTTACAGATGATTAATGTGCACTGTAAAAAACAACAACTGGCAATATTAAACTGAAAAAAATATATATTTACAGTGAACAGTATCTTTATCTTGTTCAATGATCATGACAAGGTTTTGTCCAGTTATTTGACTTACATGAGTGCTGATGGGTTGATAATCCTCATCCAGTATTTCCTGCAGCATAGCGTCAATATCATCATTATCATGCTGAACTTTTTTGCCTTGTTGTTTTCTGGAAACAGTGGAAGTCGAAATGTCACGACTTTGTCTAGGCAGAATCTGGATTTGTTAAGATCTTGGAGACTGAACACTTGTCCAAAAGTGTTTCTTTACCAGCATGTACAAATTTAATAAAGCTTATCTGTAAGAAGGCAACATGATGCCTAACAAAGACATAATTAACTGAACGTGCTGATGCTGTGCAAAGACCAGCTTGCCTGAGGCAGTCTAAGAATATCAGTGAATTGATAATGAATGAACAAACTGCTTCATCTGCTACAGTGGGATACATGGATCAATGCTGCCCTCTCCTGATCAAATGATGTTCTCTCCTGATATGTTTGCTCATACCTCACCTGAAAAATAAGTAGTCACAGGAGGAGTCCCACTCGTGATCCTCAAACATGATTACGCTGAAATCGCAAGACGTACATCTTAAATGGGTGCAGGCCCTTCAAGAACAAGACACAGTTACAGACACAGAATACATTTGCACATCTAAGTGACTATCATGACCAATATTGTGGTCATTAGAATATGCATGTGGCCCTCAAGTCCAGGCAAGATTGATTCTAAATTCATTTTCACCTTTGAGAAACGCTGGTTCCAACACCGTGAGGTACAGAGCTTCCACCAAGAAACACTGGACAGCATCTGTTTGCAGAAAAAGTGACAGTGTTTCATGAAAGGCTCAATTTCTCCTGTAGAACTTCTAAAGGCATATTTGGATGTTTCAATGCAAACTAAAAACGTACTTCTTGGACATTGTCTGAGAACATGAATCACTTGTGGAAGTCTTGTCTGCAGTGGGTTCCTGTTAGTTCACAAGAGTTTACAGGTGATTAATGTGCACTGTAAAAAACAACAACAACTGGCAATATTAAACTGAAAAAAATATATATTTACAGTGAACAGTATCTTTATCTTGTTCAATGATCATGACAAGGTTTTGTCCAGTTATTTGACTTACATGAGTGCTGATGGGTTGATAATCCTCATCCAGTATTTCCTGCAGCATAGCGTCAATATCATCATTATCATGCTGAACTTTTTTGCCTTGTTGTTTTCTGGAAACAGTGGAAGTCGAAATGTCACGACTTTGTCTAGGCAGAATCTGGATTTGTTAAGATCTTGGAGACGATGTATACATTATAACAATGTGAGGCTGTTTTGTTAGCCTGTCTAAACCTTTTTAGGATTTTAGTCAGGCTGTTAACATACATTATGTACATCTACAACGCATCAACAGTGTTAGGCAATGACTGTATGCGCAAAGGTTTTAGTTTTAAAACAATTGGCTTATGTAACGTTAGCTACGTTAGCTCGGGTGCTAATCTCGCTAGCCTACTAAATTACCTTGACTGTTTCTTGTCCTCAGGATTCGCACATTTATGGTCCGTTTGGTTTAAAGCGTAAGTTGATCGTTTGGACGCAGACGTGCTACAACAAAACTTTGATTCGACTTCATCAAGTAAATCATCCAAATCATCCGCCATGATTATCCGGTGGAGAACGCTACGTTTGTTACCATAGAAACGATAATTTCTTTGCAGTCCGCTCAGAAATGAACCATATAAGTAGTCGAATTCTAAAAAAAATCAACGTGCTCTGGAGGCTGACCTGACGCTTTCGGTTTGCGTAAGGTTCTGAAAATAAAATAAAAAAAGCTTCGTTGTCGGCAGGATTCGAACCTGCGCGGGGAGACCCCAATGGATTTCTAGTCCATCGCCTTAACCACTCGGCCACGACAACTCGCATACTTACTGCTTACCGTTTCTTAGTATGAAGTACGCGTACTTGATAACGTCTCTCATCTCGCCTTGGATAATCCGGTTCACAATAAGACGAAATATGATATTAAACACCATTGCCTCTTTTCGTTGTCATTTAAACATATTAATAGCCACAAAAATGTAGTTCATGCAACGTGGACATACTTTGATTATCTTCACTCACTGTATACTTATAACAAAACGAAATATAAAACGCTACCATGCAATATAAAACACACACAAATACATGAAACATTAAAATGTGGTTCAGGCAATTATGTGCATATATATACTCTGATTATCTTCACTGTATAAATGTATGACATAAAACACTACGCTGCCTTTTTGTTAAATGTCAGCTTTAATGAACAATAATAGCCATTAAACGTATGAAATATAAGAGGCTTATACAATAGGAAATAAACACAAAAGCAAACAATTCAGTCAAATGAATGCTAACGTTACATCAGCGCTGTACGACGGTGAGATAAATAGCAGTGGTGTATAAAGTAGCCTACCTGAAAGCCATACTCGAGTAAAAGTACAGATATCTTACCAGAAAATGAATTTGGAAGAAGTTGAAGTCACCGTTTAGAATATTACTTGAGTAAAAGTCTTAAAGTATGTGATATTTATTGTACTCAAGTACGAAAAGTATTTTTTTAATCTTAAATGTAGCCTACTTAAGTATTGAAAGTAAAAGTACAAGTAAGTGCAAAATGGAAAAGAAGCAAATATATACACAAAATGTTCATACACATAGTAGCAAGATTGTGTTCAGTATGAACTCTTTCTTCCATTTTGTATTTTTGGGTAAGAATAAAAAGCACTTCATCCGGTACTAGTGTCTTTCATTCCAACATAAGAAAATATTTCTGGAATCTGCATCTGAAATAGCATTTAGATGTATTATTTACACAGTTTATGTATCGCAGAGGGGACATACATGCATTTAAACTGCAGTTACAGATGCATAAATAGGCCTAATGTTTTGTGTTTAACATAAAACATTGAATACTGATATTTGAAATAATTTAAAACATGACAAAAAATAGTAGAAATGTGAAATTAAAACCGCCAGTAGGTGACAGCAAGTGACTGTTAATGAGTCATTGAGATTCAACCGATTCATTCAAACGACTGATTCATTCAGAAACAAAGCATTCGACTGTGTTAATGAGTGAATCACTGAATCATTTATTCAACCGATTCGTTCAAA
>NW_015505188.1:2049008-2087499 GCF_001515645.1 Sinocyclocheilus grahami | reverse complement strand
TAATTATTAATAAATAAAGTTAAAAAAATGTGTTCTCAATATTTTTTTATTAAATTATCTTATTTTTTATTTTAAAAAATCAATATGAAAAATTCTCCAAAATGGGTATTTTTTTAACACACTTAACAAAATGCTTGATAAATAGTATTATTATTAATAATAATAATAATAATAATAATAATAATAACAATAACAAACATTTAAATGGATTTAAAATTTGTGTCCTAAATATTTTTTTTTATTAAATACACTCCATTAAATACTTCATAAAAGAAATATGTGTTCAAATTTTCCTAAATATACTAAATAAAATGCTTCATAGAAAAAATAACAGAAAAGGGTGTCCATAGTATTAAATTAATTAAATAAAATGCATAATAAATAATTAAAACAAGTAATTTGTGCCCTCAATATTTTTAAATTAAATAATCCCAATAAAATTATTGATGATAAAAATAATAATAATAATAATATGAAAACAATAAGTGTAACAATAATAAAAATAAATAAAAAAAATTATATTTTGCACAAAAAAGAAAGCCTATTTTATGGACCATTTTTATTTACATTTGTAGGATTAAAAAATAAATAAAAAATCCCCCCCCCCCTTTAAGTCTTTTGCAGACAGTCTGCATCTATTGTAAATGGTTAAAAACTCCTGATATGGACTGTCAACCATAAAATATTTGGAAGAAATTATATTTCAGAAGTATAAAGGTTTCTTTCCATGCTATTCCATCTTTTACTTTAAACTACAGCAAGTAATACAAGCAATATATGCAGCTACAATCCTGAACAGATAGTTTCTTGATGAGCTGATTTATCACCCGTTTAAAAGCGGAAGTTTCAAGTTCAAGTTTCTAAAGCTTCATTGACAAATTCCAAACACATTCTCTCCTAATTAAAGTTGCAAGCTTGAACATCATTAAAATACAAAGACCCTTGAACTTGAGAACTTGGCTGTGTCTGAGCACTCAGCAAAGTGCATCACGGCCTAAATATGGAAGAAAACAACATAAAAGACATAGTGCAAATGATTCACTGTCTGTTTGATGCTAAAGTTGAGTGAGACGCTGCAAGACACAGCGCTGAAGATAATAAGGAAATGACGCAGTCCGGCGGAAAACAGGGTTCGCATTAAAATGCTTGCATGTTGTGTTGTTGAACACTTGTCCAAAAGTGTTTCTTTACCAGCATGTACAAATTTAATAAAGCTTATCTGTAAGAAGGCAACATGATGCCTAACAAAGACATAATTAACTGAACGTGCTGATGCTGTGCAAAGACCAGCTTGCCTGAGGCAGTCTAAGAATATCAGTGAATTGATAATGAATGAACAAACTGCTTCATCTGCTACAGTGGGATACATGGATCAATGCTGCCCTCTCCTGATCAAATGATGTTCTCTCCTGATATGTTTGCTCATACCTCACCTGAAAAATAAGTAGTCACAGGAGGAGTCCCACTCGTGATCCTCAAACATGATTACGCTGAAATCGCAAGACGTACATCTTAAATGGTTGCAGGCCCTTCAAGAACAAGACACAGTTACAGACACAGAATACATTTGCACATCTAAGTGACTATCATGACCAATATTGTGGTCATTAGAATATGCATGTGGCCCTCAAGTCCAGGCAAGATTGATTCTAAATTCATTTTCACCTTTGAGAAACGCTGGTTCCAACACCGTGAGGTACAGAGCTTCCACCAAGAAACACTGGACAGCATCTGTTTGCAGAAAAAGTGACAGTGTTTCATGAAAGGCTCAATTTCTCCTGTAGAACTTCTAAAGGCATATTTGGATGTTTCAATGCAAACTAAAAACGTACTTCTTGGACATTGTCTGAGAACATGAATCACTTGTGGAAGTCTTGTCTGCAGTGGGTTCCTGTTAGTTCACAAGAGTTTACAGATGATTAATGTGCACTGTAAAAAACAACAACTGGCAATATTAAACTGAAAAAAATATATATTTACAGTGAACAGTATCTTTATCTTGTTCAATGATCATGACAAGGTTTTGTCCAGTTATTTGACTTACATGAGTGCTGATGGGTTGATAATCCTCATCCAGTATTTCCTGCAGCATAGCGTCAATATCATCATTATCATGCTGAACTTTTTTGCCTTGTTGTTTTCTGGAAACAGTGGAAGTCGAAATGTCACGACTTTGTCTAGGCAGAATCTGGATTTGTTAAGATCTTGGAGACGATGTATACATTATAACAATGTGAGGCTGTTTTGTTAGCCTGTCTAAACCTTTTTAGGATTTTAGTCAGGCTGTTAACATACATTATGTACATCTACAACGCATCAACAGTGTTAGGCAATGACTGTATGCGCAAAGGTTTTAGTTTTAAAACAATTGGCTTATGTAACGTTAGCTACGTTAGCTCGGGTGCTAATCTCGCTAGCCTACTAAATTACCTTGACTGTTTCTTGTCCTCAGGATTCGCACATTTATGGTCCGTTTGGTTTAAAGCGTAAGTTGATCGTTTGGACGCAGACGTGCTACAACAAAACTTTGATTCGACTTCATCAAGTAAATCATCCAAATCATCCGCCATGATTATCCGGTGGAGAACGCTACGTTTGTTACCATAGAAACGATAATTTCTTTGCAGTCCGCTCAGAAATGAACCATATAAGTAGTCGAATTCTAAAAAAAATCAACGTGCTCTGGAGGCTGACCTGACGCTTTCGGTTTGCGTAAGGTTCTGAAAATAAAATAAAAAAAGCTTCGTTGTCGGCAGGATTCGAACCTGCGCGGGGAGACCCCAATGGATTTCTAGTCCATCGCCTTAACCACTCGGCCACGACAACTCGCATACTTACTGCTTACCGTTTCTTAGTATGAAGTACGCGTACTTGATAACGTCTCTCATCTCGCCTTGGATAATCCGGTTCACAATAAGACGAAATATGATATTAAACACCATTGCCTCTTTTCGTTGTCATTTAAACATATTAATAGCCACAAAAATGTAGTTCATGCAACGTGGACATACTTTGATTATCTTCACTCACTGTATACTTATAACAAAACGAAATATAAAACGCTACCATGCAATATAAAACACACACAAATACATGAAACATTAAAATGTGGTTCAGGCAATTATGTGCATATATATACTCTGATTATCTTCACTGTATAAATGTATGACATAAAACACTACGCTGCCTTTTTGTTAAATGTCAGCTTTAATGAACAATAATAGCCATTAAACGTATGAAATATAAGAGGCTTATACAATAGGAAATAAACACAAAAGCAAACAATTCAGTCAAATGAATGCTAACGTTACATCAGCGCTGTACGACGGTGAGATAAATAGCAGTGGTGTATAAAGTAGCCTACCTGAAAGCCATACTCGAGTAAAAGTACAGATATCTTACCAGAAAATGAATTTGGAAGAAGTTGAAGTCACCGTTTAGAATATTACTTGAGTAAAAGTCTTAAAGTATGTGATATTTATTGTACTCAAGTACGAAAAGTATTTTTTTAATCTTAAATGTAGCCTACTTAAGTATTGAAAGTAAAAGTACAAGTAAGTGCAAAATGGAAAAGAAGCAAATATATACACAAAATGTTCATACACATAGTAGCAAGATTGTGTTCAGTATGAACTCTTTCTTCCATTTTGTATTTTTGGGTAAGAATAAAAAGCACTTCATCCGGTACTAGTGTCTTTCATTCCAACATAAGAAAATATTTCTGGAATCTGCATCTGAAATAGCATTTAGATGTATTATTTACACAGTTTATGTATCGCAGAGGGGACATACAGTTGGCAAAATTGAGCAAAAACAAGCAATATTATGTCTAAAATGTGAGTCACTTATTGCTTTATTGAACTTAATATAAAGTATTAAATGTGTTCATGCTGATATCTGCAGAAAAACGGTACTCTTTGTGTGATATAGATTAAGTTAACTATATTAAATTATATAAATATAAAAAGCATACAGAAGCATTTTTGCCATCTACAATTTAGAATGCCTTGAATTTTGAGTTTTAATAGACTAATAAATCAACGTGCATGTGCACTCTTGAGTGTGATCTGATGATAATGTCAGATCGCACATCATTACAACAACACTTACCATATTATCGCAGACAATGCAGTATCGCACACCCCAAACTCGATTTGAGTGGAAAATGAAACATCCGCGGTCCCATGTTTGCAAAAGTATACATTTTAATTAGGAAATGTAGTGGAGTAAAAGTAAAAGTTGGCTGAAATATAAAAACTCAAGTAAAGTACAGATACTCGCAAAAAATACTTAAGTACTGTAATGAAGTATTATTACTTCGTTACATTACACCACTAATAAATAGGCTATATAAAGTTATGAAACTAAACTTTGTGCTCAGCCAAAACTATATGACCAAGAACAAATAATACATTTATGAGACCAAAGATTGCCTGTTAGATATACCCCAAAAGGAATTATATATATAGCGGCAGCCAGTACCCGCTAAGGGGCTAAGTAGTGGGAATACATCCATGACGCGTTTCGATAGCAAAGGGTTTTAATTACAATATAGAAATGAACAGCAACACGTTGCATGAAGACGGTAAGATAGAAAACAAAAGATAAACAAAATAAAATTAAATAAACAAAGTGAAACGGTCAACAGAAAGTGAGCGTCCCCGCTACTCACCCCCTTCCTCCAAGATATCCACATCCAAACTAACAGGTAATATGCACCTATACAAAATGACGTAACAAACTGGAAGTGACAATTTCAAAATAAAAGACATCAAACCGTATCTGGCACCTACAATATATAATGTTTAACCACTACAGAGACATCTGAGCTAGTAGCAAATGTCAGAAAGACTAGCCGAGGCAGGCTGCTCTCAGCGGGAAACATGAGCAATGAGCGCGCGGTGATCGCCTGGAGCTCACATCTCCGAAATCGGCGAAGCAAATTTTCAAGTAGGCGCTATCTTTACAAATAAACTGCAGATTTGAGTTATAAACAACTACATTCCAGCCTGAAAAACTCTTAAAAGTACATTTCATGACACAATATCAATAATATTTTGAAAATGATGCGCCTTTTCTCCTCCGCCATTAACACTCGCTGGTTGGTGCGAAATGCATTGTGGGATTAATGCTGCCTCAAGATCGCACCAGCACAAGTCACCTCTTGATGCATCCTCGATAAAAGGGGTGGAGCAAGAACACATCTGGGGACTTGAATTGACTTGACTAGATGTGAACTTTGGAACAGTACTTGGGCAACGACTGATGGCGTTTCAGAAGTCCACAAGAACCCAAGTAAAGACAAGAACGCATACTGAGAAATGACCCTTGTTGAGGTTGACCACTTTTTAAAAAAATTTAAAAGTAGAAGACGAAGAAGAAAACAATGAATACTATTTATAAATATAATGTATTATTCAGCTACGGTCAATTATGCTTATGCGCAGAAGAAAAATAAGCACACTGCATTTATCATTATTAATTATGTCTAATCATAGTATTAAAACAACATTACTAAATATTCCAACATGTTTTGTTCTGTCGGAACAGGGGTGACCATTTTAAATGTGCATTTAAAATTATGTATTTATTTACTATTTTATTGTTTTACGTTTAACCTGACTTAATTCGTTTTAAATATGTCTAGTTATTGTCTAGTTAGTTTTAAATATGTCTAGTTATTTTTCTATTGAAATGATTTATTTTATTTGATTTAAAACACGAAAACAGCAACAACAAAAAAATCTAAATATAAAATTCAATTCAATTAAATCACAGTAATTACGATAGTGATATATTTACCACAGTGAATTCCACTCACTTAACTGCAGGGGGGCTTCAAAACCTCAAAAATACACAAAACCAGTTTCTGTAAAGTCGTGATGATCGAAAAGGGAAAAAAAACATAGGGCGGGGATTTGATTCTATCCATCGTTTGCTGATTGGATGGAGACGAGATCTGTCGTTTCACCGGAAGATCGAGTTGAGATTTTGCTTAGATCAATACCATGCATTTAGAAAATAAATACAGTGAATTTTCGTAAAATTGAAAATCATAATTTTTTTTTTTTTAATTATTAAACTGATTATATCTTCGTTTTATTTGTCACTCCTAGACTTGACCTCACAAATGAACAGTTTTCGCAAGTGGAAAAAGAGCTTGTTCCCTGACCGGGAATCGAACCCGGGCCGCGGCGGTGAGAGCGCCGAATCCTAACCACTAGACCACCAGGGACTGCGTAAATCTAGTTCATATTTGTAATCAAATATGTAAAGACAAAATAGACATAATTCTTATTCCATGGATTTGACCCGTTTCCCTCCACTTGTTCCGTGTTTTTCTGAACAGTAACACACAATATGTTATCAAGAAAACAACATTAAAAATTATGGAACGATATTCCGGACAATTTTCAAATAGAATAGCAAATTGCAAATGGACTTTGCTTTTTCATTTGAAATGTGGCAGTCACTGTGCGTTCGCGAAAGCGAAAATGCAAACGCTAATGCAGGATTTGCAATTGCATTTGGATTATGTCACAATTTATGCGTCCACATATTGAAAACGCAATTGAAAATACAATTTGCTATTCTATTTGAAAATTGTCCGGAATATCGTTCCATAAAAAATAAAGTGGCTGTTTCTGTGGGCCGCTATACGTGAGCTGTTCGCCATATTGGACTGGTCAAAGCAGGTCCGTGGCGTGAACACTCGAGAGTATGTCTGCAACTCTAGTTATATGCATGAATGAATATCTATATCTGCTTTACCAGATGATTTTGCTAAACTACACAATACAAGAGCCATTAGCTAACACGGCATTTAAGAGGTAAAAAAAAAACTGTAATATTGAGCTAATACACAGTAAAAACGCAAACTAACACATTCTTACCTGTGAAAGTTTATCCAATTTCTTCAGGAATTAAAATTTCTGCAGTTTTTACAACCAGAGGCTGCATAATGTTGTGGCATATTGAAACTCATTGCTTTTTATTGTAAGTGACGATATATTGACCGTTTCATATACATATATCTATGATATAATTACATACAACTTTGCACCCTACAATAAACATAAAACAATGTCCAGCACACCACTAACTTTGCATGTTATTCTCAAGTCTGAAATCAAGAAATTCACCAAACAATTGAAAAATATACAGATTTTATTTCATTATGAGATTTAAAAAACAACAACACCTGAATGAAAATTCTATTTATCTGAAATACAATAAATGAATGCATGGCATTTTGAAAAATACATTTACAAAAATGTGACTTTTTTTATGCTGGTGATAATGATGGAACAGGTTTGCGAAATTTACTCTGCAGGAATACTCGGGGAACACACAGACCCTCTTTTTTATTCACAGTTTCTCTCAACACATACTCGTTAACAAGAGTCTCAAATCCTGCCTGTTGGAACAAACCAGCCAAGTACTCTATGAGAAGAAGAGATGGATACCAAAAAAAAAATTGAAATAAAACATTAACTTCAATGCAGTAAAACAGATGATTAAAAAGAAACAAATGCTACACTGACCTCTTGAGAAGAAAAAGGAACGGGTCCCATCCTGTCTTGTGTAAAAATTCTCGCCCAGCTTATTGCCCGACTTAAACCTTAACATGGCATGATCATACAGTCCGTAGTCCCTGAAGAGGACAATACCTCCTGGTCTTAATACCTGTCAGTTTGTTTTGAAAGCAGAAATTAATTACTTCACAACACAAAGAAAGTGTGCAAAAACACACGAAAAATCACTTTATAAGTTATAAGTTTACTTGTGTTTAACAAAATGTCGATGCACTGTGATAAGAGTTTCATTCTTACAAAATGTGATCAGCAGTACCTTATACATTTGTTCCAGGGATTTCTGCATCTTGTCAGAATTGCAGACAGAACAAAGATCAATGTGGCTACATCCACCGTCTCCACTTGTATGGTGGCCTGGAGCTCGTCCTTAGTGAGGTCACACTGGCATCGCTCGGTGCAATACAAGGCAATTTGCTGTAATAATAATAAATAATCATAAATCAAGGCAGAATGCATGCAAAACAGTGTATGAATGTGCAACATTATAAGACTGGAAAAAGGTTGACCAGATGGATGTAGGTTTTTAGGGAATAGTTTGAATAGTTAAAAAAATGAACATTTGCTGAAAATGTACTCACCCTCAGGCTATCCAGGATGTAAATGTGTTTGTTTCTTCATCAGGACAGATTTGGAGACTTACTCACCAATGGATCCTCTACAGTAAATGGATGCCGTCAGAATGAGATTCTAAACAGCAGATATTAATTGTTGTCACGTGTCAATTAATGTCTTGTGAAGTGTAAAAAACAGCATGTTTGTCGAAACAAACCCACCATTAAGGCATATTAACCTCAAACCCTCACTTCTGGTCAAAATATCAGTCCATAATCCAATTTTCTCCTCTCACATCAAAATACATCATATTTATTTAGAACCATTTTGGACTGTTTCCACTTGTAAACAGCGGTTGATCTATGCTTATTTTTCTTCTGATTCAGATGAGATTACTTTTTCACCAGAGGAAGCAATATTATCGATAGAGGACTATTTTAGCTGGAAACAATGGTTTTAAGTTAAAAATCTTGATAAATTTATTTCAAACACACAGCTTTTCACATCACAAAATATTAATTGATGGATTGGAATTGTGTGGATTACTTGCGCATTATTGTGATGTTTTTATCAGCTGTTTGGACTCTCATTCTGACGGCACCCATTCACAACAGAAGATCCATTGGTGAGCAAGTGACGTAATGCTAAATTTCTCCAAATCTGTTCTGATGAAGAAACAAACTACACTTTGGATGGCCTGAGGGTAAGTACATTTTCAGCTAACATTAATTTAGGGTGACCTATTACATTAAAGTGAGAGGAAGCACAAATTTGTCACTTTTACCTTGACAAACTCAACAGCTCGTGGAGAGAAGTCACAGGCATAGATGAAGATATTCAGATCCTCTTCCAGAAGAGGGAAAATACAGTTTCCAACCCCACAGCCAGCCTCCAATAACACCAGCTTCTGCCCCTGAGACTGAAAGAATAGATTTAATTTGCATTCATCAATACAAACTCAAACATGTTATAACAAATGCATGGAACATCTCTTACCTCTCTGCAGTTTTTCAGTTCATCAAACTCTCTTGTAGTCCAGTGCCTGTCTTTGAAAAAGTTAGTCGTGTTTCTTTTATAAAATACGTTTTTCAGTTTTTCTGAGCATCCATTTCGAGTTTCTGCTGCTTAAAGTCCGACACTCGGTCAGTCCTGAGTTTCTCCAGCTCTTCTGGGTTCAGTGTCCTTTCTCTCAGACAAGTGGACTGATGGGGAAAAGCAGGGCTGGATTCCAGCGAGTCCAACTCACCTGTCACTGACATGACTGTTTGAGTTCCTGTTTGAGTTTAGGATTAAAACTAAGACAACGACTTCAAATTAGATGCTGTGACGTTTTACTATCATAAAAGTCACAGCACTTTAAAATGTTACACGTAACTAACCACCTCAATGATAAAACGCAATTCTTGTATGTGGAAACATTTCAAACCTATTATGATAACATTTTAACCTTCTAAACAAAACAACAAGGGAAGGAGACTTCAGAAAACATTTTAGAACAGAAATTTATAGCACAAAATGTGTTTTTTTTAAGTGCCCATTTCTCCTCTTATTACATTTATGTTTCCTTTCTGAATATATGTATTTATACAACTGGAACTCTTACAAACTCATTTATCCTTAAATGTTATTCTTAAAGGCCCATTGTTATTGCTGATGTAATTTAGCAGCATCTTAGAAAAGTGGTGTATAACAATATAAACATAAATGATAATTTTACCAGTCAATTGTTTGGAATAATCAAGATTTGTTTAAGTTTTTAAAAGCCTCTTATGTTCACCAAGGCTGCATTTATTTTATCAGAAATACTGTAAAATCAGTAATATTGTGAAGTATTATTACAATTTCAAATAACTGTTTTCTATGTGAATATACTTTAAAATGTAATTTATTCCTGTGATGGCAAAGCTGAATTTCAGCAGTCATTACTCTTCAGTATCACATGATTCTTTAGAAATCATATTAATATGCTGATTTGATGCTAAAGAAACATTTTTCATTATTATCTGTTTTGAAAACCATTTTTACTGCCTGTTATAGAAACGATAAGAGACTCTTATATCTATCTATAAGAGACAAAGGTTAAAAAATATATATATTCCAAACTATCTATTTGAGTATTAATACTATTATTCACAGAGAAATGTAAGTGCAGGTTTTACTATTTAAATGTCCATAGTTACAAACTATGGAAAATATCACAGATTTGTATCTTGAAACAGTGATATGTATTACCAATCATTTATGGCTAAGCTACTGTTGTGTTTGTTGTATATGCATGCTTGTTGTGACAATAAATTACAAACGAATACAAACTCAATATTGTTTATTTGACATACAGGTGCTTTTGATTTCTGGTCAGCTGGCTTCAATGGAAAGCTTGTTCCATTCAGGAAATCCTGTTTATATAGACAGGCAAATCAACACTTTGTTCGGAGAAAACGGAACAAAAGTTACTAAAACGTTGCAGCGAGAGTGTTGTTGTTCATCCAGTATGAAGAAAGCCAGTTCATTAGCCATTTACACCAATCAACATGCAGTCTCCCAGCCTCTGGCGGCAGGCAATGTCCACGGTGGCCAGTAAGCATGCTCATTTTTAATTTACTCAGCCCAAAAAAATACAGATGTTTATACAACAACTCTACTTTAATGTCTCAAAAACCTACATTCAAACCATGATACAGTGCTGTACCCGGACCCCCTTTATAAGTGCAGGTTTTACTATTTAAATGTCCATAGTTACAAACTATGGAAAATATCACAGATTTGTATCTTGAAACAGTGATATGTATTACCAATCATTTATGGCTAAGCTACTGTTGTGTTTGTTGTATATGCATGCTTGTTGTGACAATAAATTACAAACGAATACAAACTCAATATTGTTTATTTGACATACAGGTGCTTTTGATTTCTGGTCAGCTGGCTTCAATGGAAAGCTTGTTCCATTCAGGAAATCCTGTTTATATAGACAGGCAAATCAACACTTTGTTCGGAGAAAACTGAACAAAAGTTACTAAAACGTTGCAGCGAGAGTGTTGTTGTTCATCCAGTATGAAGAAAGCCAGTTCATTAGCCATTTACACCAATCAACATGGAGTCTCCCAGCCTCTGGCGGCAGGCAATGTCCGCGGTGGCCGGTAAGCATGCTCATTTTTAATTTACTCAGCCCAAAAAAATACAGATGTTTATACAACAACTCTACTTTAATGTCTCAAAAACCTACATTCAAACCATGATACAGTGCTGTACCCGGACCCCCTTTTAAAAAAAAAACATTCCACAGATCATCTGAAATGCCCGGCCCCACGTTTACACAGTTCAGCCTCAATCCAGCACCAGACCAGGCGCGAGGGGGGTGAAGGGTGCCCTCTGAGGTTTATGGGGCATCCTCAATGCCTGCAATGGTGTGGATGACGAGCGCCCCCTCTCTCATGTGCATATACAGTATACATTTAAATTATACAGGTAGCAGCAACACCTCCTCGGCGAGGGGTTAAGAGGGTGAGGGGGTGACATGGCCTGATAGGGGAAAGAAAGGCAGAGGAGCAGTGAGGAGCAGCATCTATTTATACTGTTCCAGCATCTCTGCTCTGGTCCCTCCGGCGACGGTGCTCTGTTTTGTTCCGGCTTTCTGAATCCTCTCGGTCGATCGTCTCCTTCTCTCGTTCTCTCTTCCTCTCTCGACGGGCCTCGGCGTTCTCTTTCTCCTGCAGATTGAAGCGTTTTTTCTTCTCTCCCCGCCGCTGACCTTTTGGTTTACCTGAGAGGACAAATGGCGACAGCGTAAGGCATTTTGTAACAATTATTCTAGTAAATATAAAGTGTTTTTTTTGTCCACCAAGTAAAAATCTGATTACTTAGAGAAGTAATAGTACATGCTGCCTCAAAAAAATTTCAAAATTTGAGGTACATTACTATTTTTTAAAGAAATGAACACTTTTATTCAGCAAGGATGCATTAAATTGATTTATATATTTGATTCTAATTCAAATAAATACGGTTTATTCATCAAATAATCCTGAAAACATGTATGATGGTTTCCACAAAAATACGTTTCTTGAGCACCAAATCAGCACATTAGAATGATTTCTGAAGGATCATGTGACACTGAAGACTGGAGTAGTGATGCTGAAAATTCTGATTTGCCATCACAAGAATAAACTACGTTTTAAGAAAAAGAAGAATAAATCATACATCATGTAAATAAATTACAAAATATATTCAAATGGAAAACTGATATTTTAAATTGTAATAATATTTCTAAATATGACTGAATTTACTGTGTTGTGTTCAAATAAAAGCAGCCTTGGTGAAGAGACTTCTTTCAAAAACATTAAAAAATACACAGAACAAGCAACTTACATGATAACGTGTACGGTTTGGGTTGGGTTATTTGGGACGCTTATGAGTAATGTTGTTGTATATGCATGCTTGTTGTGACAATAAATTACAAACGAATACAAACTCAGTATTGTTTATTTGACATACAGGTGCTTTTGATTTCTGGTCAGCTGGCTTCAATGGAAAGCTTGTTCCATTCAGGAAATCCTGTTTATATAGACAGGCAAATCAACACTTTGTTCGGAGAAAACGGAACAAAAGTTACTAAAACGTTGCAGCGAGAGTGTTGTTGCTTATCCAGTATGAAGAAAGCCATTTACACCATTTATCAACATGCAGTCTCTCAGCCTCTGGCGGCAGGCAATGTCCGCGGCGGCAGTAAGCATGCTCATTTTTAATTTACTCAGCCCAAAAAAATACAGATGTTTATACAACAACTCTACTTTAATGTCTCAAAAACCTACATTCAAACCATGATACAGTGCTGTACCCGGACCCCCTTTTAAAAAAAAAACATTCCACAGATCATCTGAAATGCCCGGCCCCACGTTTACACAGTTCAGCCTCAATCCAGCACCAGACCAGGCGCGAGGGGGGTGAAGGGTGCCCTCTGAGGTTTATGGGGCATCCTCAATGCCTGCAATGGTGTGGATGACGAGCGCCCCCTCTCTCATGTGCATATACAGTATACATTTAAATTATACAGGTAGCAGCAACACCTCCTCGGCGAGGGGTTAAGAGGGTGAGGGGGTGACATGGCCTGATAGGGGAAAGAAAGGCAGAGGAGCAGTGAGGAGCAGCATCTATTTATACTGTTCCAGCATCTCTGCTCTGGTCCCTCCGGCGACGGTGCTCTGTTTTGTTCCGGCTTTCTGAATCCTCTCGGTCGATCGTCTCCTTCTCTCGTTCTCTCTTCCTCTCTCGACGGGCCTCGGCGTTCTCTTTCTCCTGCAGATTGAAGCGTTTTTTCTTCTCTCCCCGCCGCTGACCTTTTGGTTTACCTGAGAGGACAAATGGCGACAGCGTAAGGCATTTTGTAACAATTATTCTAGTAAATATAAAGTGTTTTTTTTGTCCACCAAGTAAAAATCTGATTACTTAGAGAAGTAATAGTACATGCTGCCTCAAAAAAATTTCAAAATTTGAGGTACATTACTATTTTTTAAAGAAATGAACACTTTTATTCAGCAAGGATGCATTAAATTGATTTATATATTTGATTCTAATTCAAATAAATACGGTTTATTCATCAAATAATCCTGAAAACATGTATGATGGTTTCCACAAAAATACGTTTCTTGAGCACCAAATCAGCACATTAGAATGATTTCTGAAGGATCATGTGACACTGAAGACTGGAGTAGTGATGCTGAAAATTCTGATTTGCCATCACAAGAATAAACTACGTTTTAAGAAAAAGAAGAATAAATCATACATCATGTAAATAAATTACAAAATATATTCAAATGGAAAACTGATATTTTAAATTGTAATAATATTTCTAAATATGACTGAATTTACTGTGTTGTGTTCAAATAAAAGCAGCCTTGGTGAAGAGACTTCTTTCAAAAACATTAAAAAATACACAGAACAAGCAACTTACATGATAACGTGTACGGTTTGGGTTGGGTTATTTGGGACGCTTATGAGTAATGTTTTTAAACACCACAGTGTTTACACTTTCCAGGAAAATTACTTATAGTGTTTTTGCACATTAATCTGGGATAAGAGAAAGTATTGTAACAGGAAGAAGTACACACACAATATGAATAATATCACACTGACCAGTCAGAGTTTGGCAGGCATCTTGCTGTGCAGGCGTGTTGAATCACTCTATCATTCTATTAATCAGGCTTTAGTGATTTTCCCATCATCCCTCATCTCTGTTCGTGGCATTACTTACTCAACCGAAGTTGATCATTGTTCTTAATTTTCAGCTGTTTTGGTTGGGAGACATCCCTTCGACAATCATCACTTCCATTTATAAGTATTTTTTATAGATAATTAAGAGTTTGATGGAATCCAGGATGAAGACCCATTTATGAAGTTGTGAAACAGCAGAACCTTCTGGTGCAATGTGTAACTGGTTGTGTCTGGTCTACCACAAGATGACAGTCTTGTACAGCAACTTTTTTCAATTTCATTCTGTCTTTCACACTGTCAGGTGATGGGTTGATCAGTGTTTTAAAGGGATATTTCCCCCGCCCCCCCCCGGACTCTCTCCGGACTCCCTGCCTGCTGCAACCCACACTGACCCACACATTCCTGGGGTCCAGCCAGGGCGATAGGGGGCCACTGTAGCCCCGGCTGTCGAAACAAACTTGCCCATGAAGATGCACGACTATTGTTTTGTGAACGAAACTAGTTCAGGAGGATGAAGTGAAATCCCCTCCACCTCCCGCAGGGCTTGAATCTGCTGTGATTGTACTGTGCATTATGAACAGGCTGACTCATGTACAGTGTCTGACCAAGCAAAACACACACACATTTCACTCGCTGTCATCACCTCCCCTCTCGCCGTCCCGTCTCTTTAAACACAGGAAGTTCCCTCTGCGTACACTGTTGTCTTTGTCGTAATGATTTGGAGATCAATGGATTAGGAGTAATCCTCTGCTTTTCCCATAAACCAAGGCCTAACATGACCAGAGCTCTGTGGTGATTATTTTGGATATGTTTACTGGCACCCTTTCAGAGCTGGAAGGCTGTCAAGTTTTTCAGTAAACTGTCATACGACGATTTGGATACAAGCGATTTCCTCAGGGATGGAACATGCTCTTGAGCATCTGCTCACCACCGCTGAAGCAGATGCAGTTGTTGAGGAAAATTTCATAGCTCAGAGGTTGCTCTTTCAAAGCTCAGACACAAGACCTAATGGAGTTAGTAAATTGTGACATGAATGAGACATACAGTATAAATACAGTGTTAATTTTATACGGGTAGCATTGCTCAGATAATTTGGTCTTGCAGGAATAATATTATTGAAATATATGACATCATATCGAAAGCTTTGACTTTAGATCTTAAGCAAGTTGTGCAGTCTTTGTGACATTGTTCTCTCTTGAACTCTAGATGAGACCTATCTCAGGAGCAACATCTGAGAAACTGTAAAGTCTCAAATGGAACGTCTCCATTTGTTCTCCATTTAATCTGATTGCTATCCAAGAGAAACGATTGAGATATCAAAGAGATCTCTTGAGACTGAGATATCAGAGATATTCCTTTAGTTATGGAAGCCTTTTTCTGCCTAAGGGTAAAACTCAATTTTTTTTTCCAGCTGATGAGTGATAAAATCATTGACAGCCAATCAGAATCCATCCTGCTTTAAAGAGCTCAAGCATTTAAAGTAGCAACTACAGTGTGTGCTTATAATAAACAGAATGCTACTGTGCACTGGTGTGGACGCTAGTTAGCATATTAGTTATCTTTATGGTTATCATTCTTGGTGTTAACTTGCTTTTATTCTTTCAGAAAGAAGTGTTTTGGCCCTTTTTTGACCAATTTGGCCACTATAAGCGTCGTTGTACAGAAAAGTGAAGTTTCTTTAAATATTCTCCAAACAATAACAGCATATGATTTGAGAACAACATGAGAGTGAGTAAATTATGACAGCGTTTTCATTTCTGTGCCAACTAGACAACAGAAACGCAAAAAGGTGGGGGTGACCCATCAAGTGCAGAGTCAGAGAACTTTATCAGCATTGCGCTCTTGAGCAATCACTCCGGTTTCTTCCAGGAACACTATTCCTGAAATTAGTGTACAGTACGTCTCTTTGGAATAAAACTGTCAAGAAGAACAACCAAGGTGAAGCCACCCAGCTGAACATTTTACACCAGAATAAGCGAACAACCGATAAGCTCATCAAAAATAGAAAGACTTAAAATGAAAATTCTGTTTATATTACTTAATCTTGCCGTTGCTTAACAATCACGGCTAGCCAATTTCCATTATTGTCAGAGGCTTATGGATAGCACGGATGAGGATCGGAAAAGTGCTGAGGTGGACACCCCGCCCCCCCCCGGACTCTCTCCGGACTCCCTGCCTGCTGCAACCCACACTGACCCACACATTCCTGGGGTCCAGCCAGGGCGATAGGGGGCCACTGTAGCCCCGGCTGTCGAAACAAACTTGCCCATGAAGATGCACGACTATTGTTTTGTGAACGAAACTAGTTCAGGAGGATGAAGTGAAATCCCCTCCACCTCCCGCAGGGCTTGAATCTGCTGTGATTGTACTGTGCATTATGAACAGGCTGACTCATGTACAGTGTCTGACCAAGCAAAACACACACACATTTCACTCGCTGTCATCACCTCCCCTCTCGCCGTCCCGTCTCTTTAAACACAGGAAGTTCCCTCTGCGTACACTGTTGTCTTTGTCGTAATGATTTGGAGATCAATGGATTAGGAGTAATCCTCTGCTTTTCCCATAAACCAAGGCCTAACATGACCAGAGCTCTGTGGTGATTATTTTGGATATGTTTACTGGCACCCTTTCAGAGCTGGAAGGCTGTCAAGTTTTTCAGTAAACTGTCATACGACGATTTGGATACAAGCGATTTCCTCAGGGATGGAACATGCTCTTGAGCATCTGCTCACCACCGCTGAAGCAGATGCAGTTGTTGAGGAAAATTTCATAGCTCAGAGGTTGCTCTTTCAAAGCTCAGACACAAGACCTAATGGAGTTAGTAAATTGTGACATGAATGAGACATACAGTATAAATACAGTGTTAATTTTATACGGGTAGCATTGCTCAGATAATTTGGTCTTGCAGGAATAATATTATTGAAATATATGACATCATATCGAAAGCTTTGACTTTAGATCTTAAGCAAGTTGTGCAGTCTTTGTGACATTGTTCTCTCTTGAACTCTAGATGAGACCTATCTCAGGAGCAACATCTGAGAAACTGTAAAGTCTCAAATGGAACGTCTCCATTTGTTCTCCATTTAATCTGATTGCTATCCAAGAGAAACGATTGAGATATCAAAGAGATCTCTTGAGACTGAGATATCAGAGATATTCCTTTAGTTATGGAAGCCTTTTTCTGCCTAAGGGTAAAACTACATTTAAAATATTAAAAAGTAGATAGAGTTTAAAATTAAAAGTCTTCATATGAGACCTAAACTCATCATTGTGAGGTATACACTACTGTACAAAAGTTTGGATTGGTAAAATGTTTAATGTTTTTGAAAAAATCTCATGCTCACCAAAGCCGTATTTATTTGATAAACAAATACAGTTACAACAGTACTACTGTGAAATATTATCAAAATGGAAAATAACAGTTCTCTTTCAATTCAAAATTTAATTTATTTCTGTGATGGCACAACTGAATTTTCAGCAGCCATTATACTCCAGTCTTCAGTGTCACATGATTCTTCAGAAAATGTTCTAATATGCTGACTTGGTGTTCATGAAACATTTCTTATTATTAACAGTGATGAAAGCATTTGTGGTGCTTAATATTTTTGTGGAAACCATGATAATTCTTATTTGATGAATAGAAAGTTCAAAAGAACAGAATTTATTTGAAACTGAAATATTTTATTTAATTATACATTTCTTTACTGTCCCTTTTGTTCAATTGAATACATCCTGCTGAATAAAAGTAGTAATTAAAAAAAAAAAAAAAATCTTACTGACCCCAAACTTTTGAGTGATAGAATAAAGTGCAATTATGAACAATAAAGTTTTAAAATAAATTGTTTTACTCTGCGACTATAAAGGGCTTCCAATTAAAGTTAAATCCATGCACAAGTTGACAAGTGCTACAGCAGATTTACAGCTAAAAATAGCCACATGATAATGGATCTATTCATCATTTCTGGATGAATCAATGGATTGCAGTTCCATCCTCCTCTAAGATATGTTGCAAGCCTGGAATGGTTTGGAACGAGTTTGTCTCATAGTTGTGTCCATCTAGATGTTTCAACATAGGTGAAATGAGGAGTCATCTGGCTCTGATTACACATTATTCTTGAAAGAGTGATTGAGAGGGGAGAAAAGGAGGAGATCTTAGAAGAGGAGGGAGATGAGGGGGTGAAAAGTGTGTCAGGACAGATGGAAGAACTTGGGGCATAACTGCTGCACAGTCAGTAAAAGGTGAAACGCTCTAAAATCAACCCTGACAACCCAAATCGTCCCAGTCTGCTGCTGTTAAGGACACAGAGGTGGAGATGGTTGAAATGGGATATGATGGTGCAGTGGGGCACAATTTCACTAATGAACCACGGGGGTGGGATGGGGTGGGGTGGAGGGGTTCACACCCTCCCCGGCACGCGTGCTGTCGTCCGGTGGCTTTTGGGAGGAGCCAGGCAGGGATTAAGGGCTCTGGCTCGTCCCACAGGAGGAATGCTTCGGCTTTGAAGGCCTAGTATAGCTGCTCTCCCTTAGGGAGGTTGGTGCTGGTGTGCAGAGCAGATACAAGCAGAGCTGCATACAGAGGCTAAGAGTTCAGTGGACAACTGAGCTACACACACACACACACACACACACACAAAATGATGTTGGGATGCCACATTCTGCTCTTACATAAAAACTAAAACTCACAATGTTATATGAGCATTTATGCACAAACACAAGTTTATTTTAATTTCTTTGTGGAGACTTTCCATAGTCTCCTTTACATTTTGAAATAAACATCAAGTATATTTAACTATATTTATTAAATATACTTTATATCTACAATGTAGGTAAAACCTACACCCACACCCACACACACACACACACACACACACGTTTACTTAGCTATCTAAATGGGGACATTCCATTGGCATAATGGTTTTTATACTGTACAAACTGTATAATCTATCACCCTACACCTAAACCTACCCCTTACAGGAAACTTTCTGCATTTTTACAATTTAAAAAAAACTTTGTTTACTTTATTTTTATACCAGTTTTACAAATGAGGACGTCCCCAAAGGGAGGTTTTTGGAGATTTTGTCAGGTTTAGCTCACTTTTGGGTACAAATTTGTCCCCAAAATATGGTTAAGTAGGTACACACACACACACACATTATATATATGTACGCTACCATTCAAAAGTTTGGCGTCAGTAAATTTTTTAAAAATGTTTTTGAAAGAAGTCTCACAAAGGTGGAATTTATTTGATCAAAAATACTGTAAAACCAGTAATATTGTCAAATTCTATTATAATTAAAAATAATTTAAGTAAAATGATAAAAAAATTCAAAAGAGTAGCATTTTTTAAACCATCAAAAGAACATATTTGGTAACATTACATTAGTAACATTTACTGTCATTCAGTGTAATCCATGCTAAATACAAATATTTTCTTTAAACTGACCCCAAATATATATTATCAACATTAAAACACTGAGCAAAAAAAGAGAAGCACATGTTGACACTAGGAGTTGAATTTAGAGTCATGAAGCATGAAAGGGAAAGGACAGGGGCCAGACGCAGGGCTGCGTTTGGACAAGCTGTGTAAGAAAAAGGTCAGGATTAGTCAGAGGGAGAACACGAAAGAAAAACAAATGACAAGTAACGAGAGAAGAATGGAGAGGGATTTGGCTGGGGTAACAACAAGTAAAACAGTTGCATATGTGTGTGTGTGTTTGTGTGTATCAGGAGTCAGGGGTGGACAAGGAGGATGTATCAGTGTCAGTGGGCGGGTTGGGATTACTTTGAGTTGGCGGGGGTCAGACCACTGACCCTGCTGGTGTATGTTGAACATAAACACGGACAGGACAGAACCCCAGCAGATAATTAGCATGCAGTTGATGTTTCAGGAACTGGGGGAGCTGGGTAATCACAAGCGGGGTTGAGTTTGATAACCGAGCCTGCAGTGTATAAAACGCACCCCTCACACGTGGCCCCCAGCAGATCGATACAACACTCCTCACTTCGATTTAACATGAATCTATCTATCTGTATGTATGTATGTATGTATGTATGTGTCTATAATGTTTTGTTTCATGCACCATCTTTTATTATAGATTTTTAATTATTTTAATTTTTTCAATAATTTTATTTTACATTGCACCATGGGATTCCTTCTCTGCAAACGAATTATGCAATGCTATCTTGGAGGGTTCTCATAATTTAAAGAGCATAAATATATATTTTGGGTATATTTTGTTTGTCCAACATATTTAATTCTATATTTTATGCAACACTACTAAAGAATTTGGAGACCCGATAATTTAATAAGCATAAATATTTATTTAGGGTAAAACGTGATGATTTAAAAAATGATTTAAAATGATTAATTACATACATATATATATATATATATTTTTTTTTTTTTTTACAATTATTAATTATATTTTATAAAAGCCACCGGACGACAGCACACCTGACGGCGAGGATGTGACCCCCTCCACCACAAATCTGCTACATGTATTTGTTTTGCATCAGTTGGGAAATACAGTGGGGCAAAAAAGTATTTAGTCAGCCACCAATTGTGCAAGTTCTCCCACTTAAAAAGATGAGAGAGGCCTGTAATTTTCGGCCATGTATCGTGAGATTTTGAGTGTAAACCTCCTTCCATCAGCAAGGGCATTGAAGATGAAACGTGGCTGGGTCTTTCAGCATGACAATGATCCCAAACACACCGCCCGGGCAACGAAGTAGTGGCTTCGTAAGAAGCATTTCAAGGTCCTGGAGTGGCCTAGCCAGTCTCCAGATCTCAACCCCATAGAAAATCTTTGGAGGGAGTTGAAAATCCGTGTTGCCCAGCGACAGCCCCAAAACATTACTGCTCTAGAGGAGATCTGCATGGAGGAATGGGCCAAAATACCAGCAACAAAACCTTGAAAACCTTGTGAAGACTTACAGAAAACGTTTGACCTCTGTCATTGCCAACAAAGGGTATATAACAAAGTATTGAGATGAAATTTTGTTATTGACCAAATACTTATTTTCCACCATAATTTGCAAATAAATTCTTTAAAAATCCTACAACGTGATTTTCTGGATTTTTTTTCTCATTTTGTCTCTCATAGTTGAGGTATACCTATGATGAAAATTACAGGCCTCTCTCATCTTTTTAAGTGGGAGAACTTGCACAATTGGTGGCTGACTAAATACTTTTTTTCCTCACTGTATTTCTGGCACTTACATTTATAATTATCCAGACGATACAAAACAAGCATTTATATGATAATAAAATAACTAGAGTCAATGTTTTTTTGTTATAAAATAGTGGAAACTGTACAACAGCCAACCGGCAATTCCATTCACTAAGTCAAGCATCACTTTTATTATTGCTCATACTTAGGGTTACGGGTTTTAATGATACCTCAAATCATGCAGCTTTTTATTCCTCTAAGTGATCAGATTTACAATTTTCAGTGATGATTGTGATAACAATATAACTATTTATCAATAATTATATTGGCCACTTACATCGTCTTCTTTTGACAAAGCATTCCCTCTTATCAGAAATCGTAGGGCACGGGCTTCCCATTGGAGAGGAATTCTGTAGGACCTTCCTGATCCTTGTTTCTTCGCCCCATTTGAAGCCGCAGGTTTTACCTGAGCGTGAGCAGGGGCCCCATTCGCTCCACTCGCCCACTTCACAGTGCACTAAAACACAGTTAACAAGTTAGTGAAGCCACACACATACAGCACTGTGTCTTGACAGCAGGTGTTATGTTAGAGACTAACCTGTTGGTATGCATTCCATTAAGTCATTGGGCTCAAACTCGTCTGGGCAGACGTGATGACATTGCCCATGCAGTAGGTAGTGTCCCGGCGCACACCTCGTACACGTGTCACTGTTCTGACAGGAGTCGCAGTCCGCAGGACATGCTGTAAAACCATCACACACACACACACACACACATGCACGCACACACACACACACACACACACACACACACACACACAGTTAGCTTCACTAGAAGTACTAGAGTAACTAACTGGACAACATTTTTCAGTCTGCTCTCAACATTTGAAAATAACACTACTGAAAAAAGGTACAAAAGTTGTCACTGGGGTGGTACCTTTTCAAAAGGTACTAAAACATACAATTTAGGAATCAATATGTACTTTTAAGGTACTAATATGCACTCTGTAGGGTTAATTAGGGTGGGACAGCTTTTGTTCTGAGAGTGTTCTGCTATTTTCATTATAGTGTAGCTTTTAACAAACTACTTTTTCCAAACTACTTTGCAAAGTCTGAATTATTCTAATAACAATCATCTATCTAATATGCAGTGAATCAGTTAATTTAGATGGTCATCTGTCTAATATGTAGCAGTGGAAAGTTATATTCATTCTAATAAATCAGTTCATTAAGATGGTCCTCTATCTAATTTGTAGCTTTTGAAAGTCTGATTCATTTTAATGAATCTGTTCATTCAGACGGCACTCTCTCTAATGTGTAGCTTTTAATATTTTGATTCATTTTAGTGAATTTGTTCATTTGAATGATCCTCTCTCTAATATGTAGCTTTTGAAAGTCTGATTTATCTTAATGAATTGGTTAATTTTGGATGGTCCTCTCTTTAATATGTTGCTAGTGAATACTAGTGAATTGGTTCATTCGGAAGGATCCTCTCTCTCATATGTAGTTTTCCATTTTATTGTAGTAAATCGGGACAATCCTTTCTTGAATATGTTGATTTTGAAAGTCTGATTCATATAAGTGAATCACTTTATTCAGATGGTCCTCTCTCTAATTCAGATGGTCTTCATTCTAGTGAACTGGTTCATTCAGACGATTCTGAAGTCATATATGGCTTTTGAGTCTGATTCATTCTAATGAACTGGTTCATTCGGATTGTCCATTTAAATAAACTGATTAACAAAATTTTTTTACCAATTCATATCCCTGTACTATGTACTATATTTTCACCTCATTTGTGTAAATTAGGTTTTCATTAGATTTACTATACATTTATCTGTTCAAGCTTAATTCCATCACCATAATTAAGTTTGTTCATGCAAAACCCCTAATTGTTTTTGTGCAATTAAATACAGCTTGAATTAAATGATAAATTATATCACAAAGATATTTTATAATATATATTACCCTTTACAATTAGTACCTTCAATGTATTTAGCTACTGTTTGTTTGTAGCTTGTAGTGTAACTAACTACTTTTGAAAAAACAGCCCAGGTAAAAAAAAAAGCACTATTAAATGTATTAAAATGTACTTGAATTTATAATACAATTGTACTCCTAACATGCTTACTTGATGTGCATTAAAATGTATTGAATTGAATTTTAATATATTTTTAAAAAGTAAACGAAGTATGTTGGTAATAAATATATGCTTAGTTACGCTTTTAAGAAATATGCTAAAACATAAGTATACTTTTTGTGACATTTTAATGTATTTACAGAAAACATACTTATTTTACTCTTACTTAAAGTATGAGGATTTAGTCCAAGCTTTGAAATCTAAACTATTGGTCGGCCACATAAAAAGGATGCTAAAAGCTAGTCCATCATATCTGTGACTGTAAAATGGGCACTCACCAGGGACACACTCTTTCTTGGTATCGCTGGGCATTAGCTCATCTGGACAGCTCTCCATGCACTTGCCCTTGTGCAAGTAGGAGCCCGCTCTGCAGCGCAGACAGAAGTTCCTGTTAAAGCACGAGTCGCACTCTGACCCACACTCTGGAAGACAGGTTACGCACTCATTACCACATTGCCTGAGCAGAGAAGAGAATGCTGTAGTATAAACGTCAATGTCTGTAGCTTTATTACCGTAACTAAGACATAAAGACGTCTGTAGAGTAAATATTTCAAGGAGAAGCTGAGGTAAAACATGCGTCTTACTTATGCAGTCGTTCCGGTCAGGGGAACGGGTGCCGTAGAAACCATTAGGGCAGGAGGCCAGGCACACTCCAATCTGCCTCATCCCGTCCCTCTCCAGGTGAATAAAAAGCTTGGGTTTGCAGGTCAGACAGCCATTGTAAACCGAACAGGTCTGACAGCCTCCCTGGCATCCCTGGGAGCTCACCCCTGAACCCTCTGTGGTAGAAACATCAATTTTACTTTAGGATCAAACAACACGTGTGCTCAAAAAATTATGTATGCAAATGTAAAGATCTGAAAAGTGTAATGGATATATGGGTGACCATATGTCCTCTTTTTCCTGGGCATGTCCTGGCTGGGATTTCTAAGTTGCCTAAAATGTTTGGGTTTGGCTTTGCTTTGGGGTCTGTTGTCGTGGAATAATATATTTCAGATAAACCCGCTGATAAATGGCATGTAAAAACAAACTTCACATTGTGTTTTGCTCCCTTCTCATCATTTCCTGTCCTCTGTGCACTGCCTCTGAATAAAAATGGCTGAATATACATGCAAAAATGTCATTTCAGTAAACAGTTTCACATTTCAAAAAAGATATAATGCCTTAATATAATGTGTAGCAATCCAAATTTCTGCAAAGGCTACAAAACCGAACTGAAAGCCTTGCTTCTTCTGCCAGCAGCTAGTTACAAAAAACATACTTGGCAATTACTTGGACATTCTCAACATTTATAAGAACAAACAGGAATGGTGGGTACAACTAAATGATTCCAGCTTCACCAAGGAAAGAACAGAGCCATCAATTAAGACTACAACAGTGACCATAATGTAGTGTAATAATAAACACGACAGTCATCTGTGGATTCTCCTGGCAGAGAAACTAATCAACAGGGACACGTTGCATACCGGGGTTTGCACGCAAACAGCAGCACAGTAGCCTTTGTGTTCATAAGCGCGCAAACAGAGTGGCCTCACTGTGACAAAAACCCAGACGGAATCAACTAGTCTCCACTGGAGACCTCCAGCTGCAAATACATGCTGAAATGGCCCACCACAAATGCATGACGAAGAGGTTTCTCAATGTCCGAGTGACATATTTAGAAAACACCCTCACTAACATATCCCTTAAGATAAGATTTACCTTTAAATTATAGAGCTGATTGCTAACCTGACAACCTTCTGGACAGAGCAACTCGAAACAAAATGAGACAATATTTCTGAGAAATATGCCTGACTGTATTCAAGGAGTTTTGAGAGAATATTTTCTTCAGTTTATTGCTCAAGGTGTTGTGAATAATATCTATGAACGATGGCCTTGTTGTTTTGGCTTGGGAACTGAAGAAGTCAAAAGTGATTGAGTTTACAGTTACTGTGAGAAGAACAGATGTTCACTGATCTAATCGCATCATACTTTAAAGTACAGTGCAGTACCTTACTAAATTCGGCAGGGTAAAAAAATGGAAGGTGCTCCTCAGCTGCTTCAAGGTGCATCTTTGACTGAAGTCGATCGCTTCCAGGTGTTTCTCAAAGGTCAGTCTCAGATGGTTAAAGGCTCTGCATTTTAGAAGAGACTTACCCGGTCTCAGAGCATCTGGATGAGGGTGAGGTAGGTTAAAATGAAGATTGGTCTAGCTCAACTTCAGAGAGGTTTCAAAAATATCTTCTACTTTCAGTTTTATTCTATTTGAAATGATATGGCTTGAAAGGATGTTACATATTGAGGATTTTTACAACCATCCACAAACCTGAACAATAAGGCAGCAGTTTAAAAAGTACAGGAAACGAGGATCCCTAACATAACTGTAAAACACAGACTTACAAAGTGGCTTTTTACCATTTTGACCCACTATGCAATATTATAAGAGACAGCAATGTTCAAAATATATATAGACACACTAGCATATAAATGTTTGGGGTCGGTAAGATTTTTAAAATATTTTTTGAAAAAGTCTCTTAGGTTCACCAAGGCTACATTTAGTTGAAAAAAAGCAGTAAAAACAGTAATATTATGAAATATTATTACAATTTCGAATAAATGTTCTATTTTGATATGTATTAAAATGTAATGTATTCCTGTAATGTCAAAACTGAATTTCCAGCAGCAATTACTCCAGTCTTCAGTGTCACATGATCCTTCAGAAATCATTCTAATATGCTGATTTGGTGCTCAATACACACACACACACACACACACACACACACACACACACACATACTGTATATATATACATACATTATAAATGTTTTTACTATTACTTTTGATCAATTTAATGCATCCTTACTGTGAACAAGCCAAAATAGACAGACAGACAGACAGACAGACAAACAGACAGATAGATGTTTTCAACCTGCTCTTACATTCCATACTACTGAAGTCGGTCTAGGGCATCGTTGTTGTTTTTTTCTGTCTCCCTCCCCTGATTCCCAGAGTTCACTCTTGGCCGCCAGATTGCCATAGATCAAGGATATTCTGTTTGACATATCTAAGCAATCTTTACAACTGCTGTCCATTTGCCCACATGTGTTCCTGCCAAAGCTCTCTAATTCACAGAACCCTTTACACGGAGGAATTCTGCCAGCCCTTGCACTGCCACAGCCCTTGGGTTGGCTTGCATAACAACCACACGAGCACTCAATCCGAATGTTCGAAATCGCTTCGCCACGGTTCAAACTCGAAGACAGCAAAAGCAAGCATTCCCAGAATCTATCAGTAAAGCAGTACAGTTAAAACTTAATTAAATAACAAAATGTCAGACACAGACATTAAACAAAAGCATTTACTTATTGCCCAAAGACTTGTGGTTTGAGTCAGTGAAGCAGGCCCAAACAATTAATTTCCTGGGATATTCACAACATGGGGAGGCCACACAAGCAAATATAATTCACTAAAAAACACAGCCATGGCTTTATTCACAAGGAAGTTACCACATACTGTCATTAGCAGTACTCATAAGGCTTCTTTTTGTGGTGACCTCACTTTTTATGTCCTCTGTGACCTAGTACACTCAAATAGAGTATATACTACAAATACACCAACTTTACAAATAAAGCACTCTTTTAAAATAGTCATATGCAAAGAAAATATTCAGATGTTATAAGTATCAGATGTTACAAATTCTTTGGCATTTAAAAGGTGTCTATTTTACATGCAAATCAAAGCTGTGTTGCTTTTACTTGTCAAGGCGGAGACACAGAGACACACACACAGAAGACAGGAAATGTTTGAGGTCAGGCGACCGTTTGGTCACTCTCTGTGAACTGATAAATTAGTTATAGGTCATTCACCCAAGTTTCTGTCCATCACAAACGTTTCAAAGTCTCTTAATTAGCAGCATCTGATGATGGCTGGTGCATACAAATGGACGAAGGTCATCACGTTTTTCACACTTCATTGTCACAGTGTCTGCCACCATTCACACACCACCAGCCTAGATTTGACCATATTCATAACCCTGCTCACCCATATCTATTAAAAGCAACTCTTTGAAATATTTTGAAATATGTGAATTGTTAAAAAAATATGCTGAAATGAATGAAATATTTCTGCTCTTTAAGGATAACCCAAATCGTTCCTTCTTTAAATTCAAAATAACAGTTGTGTACTGAACTAACTAGCTGTCAAAGTCTGATTAGACACATATTTTTCTTATATGCCACATGAGAGCACATAATTAGTATGCTGAAGACAATGTCCTGACCACAGTCCACAATCCAGGTTTTATAAAGAAAAGATAGATAAGGGTTTTGTATTTTGAATTCCATAATATCAGAGTTGAAACAACCCAGAGAGTGCCACAAAGCCACAATGGCATTTTTGTGGCTCCCTGATACCAAAAGCTATTCTGTTGCATCTAATTGGCTTTGTCACCATCTAATTTGGACCATGTTTATGCATTCATTCTAATCGAGCCTTTCGAGTCCTATTTGCTTACCTTGCTTATTAAAATAAAAATCATACTCAATTACACAGTTCTGGAGCTTGTCATGCATGAATTGCTTATTTCAGAGCAATTCAGAGTTTATCTCTCTGTAAACCAAAAATATTCATATAAACACTTCCATCTAGGGCAGGGGTGTCAAACATATGGCCCGCGGGCCGAACACGGCCCACAGAGGTGTCCAATCTGGCCCGCAGGATGATTTAAACAATATTATAAAATAATAAATAAAACATAATTTTGAAAATTAAATAAAGTGTATTCGCTACAATATTTTACTTTGAATTTAAAGCGGAACAAATGGCTCATTTATTTACGTTGATATTACGCCTCGGGATTCGGGACACCTAACATGCATGTTTTAAAGTGGCGCCAGAATCTCGAGCAGCACGAGGATAATATGATGATAGCTGCTTTGTAACTGATGCTTGTGGGGAAATTTTCTGGTGATTTTAAACATGTCCAAAAGAAGAAATTTGACCTGGAAGGGTGGACAGGCTATTTAAGGAGAAATGGAAAGAAAGTAATCTCAACGCCGACAGGTAGCCTATGTTTAATCACAACTCGTGGCTGTGGTAAATGTGTGCAATATTAAACGACACTGTGACGCACTGGACAGCTTCGCATGGAGAAAGTAAATGAGCGAGGAGTGTGCGATATTTATTGTGTACTAATATCCTAACTGTTGTTTTAATGATGACATTTTGTAACTTTGCAAAAAAACAAACACATCGTGAGAGTTTTTCAGTGCCGGATGAAGGCTTACAGGCTACAGGGGGCAAAATTAAAATGCCCTGTAAGAAATGTAGTTTTTAATATTTATATCGTGATAGTTAAGTAATGTCTAACTATATCAAGAGTGTTGCTTTCCCGAATGTCAGCGCGATCGCAAATGAATTGATTTTATATAACAGCTCAACAAACAAGATGCTAGTATTAAGTGTGTTATATTAGTCACAATGCTGTCTGTTTATCTCTGTTTTGGCAAGAAAAAGTTTTTAACAAAGCCGAAGTAAGACCAATTGTGTGTCTCCAAGGCAGCACTGTGTATTTTGTTACTGAATTAATCTGTTTTTGAACAAATTATTTGAGTCAATGATTCAGTGGCCCATTCATAAAGACAATCGCTAGCTTAATTTCTAAACGAATCAGCCGTTTTGAATGAATGAGTCAATGGATCACTCATTAAGACGGAGACTTGCTGCCACCTACTGGCGGCTTTAGTGTCATATTTATTTATCCATTACGGGCTTAAACCAACCAAGGTGCTATCTCAAAAACACACTCTGCAAAATATGGTAATTATCACTATCAAAAAAAAGAAGACATTTTGTGTCAATATTGCACACCCCTAAAATAACCAAGCATCATCTTTAAAAAAAAAGTTGTCCTAGATTATTTCAATTTTATTATATTGTAGTTTGTATGGTTAATATTAATGTAACTGTGAGCCAACTAGGGTTTAACAAAAGGTAATTCGGCCCGCACAAGGGGACATTTTCTCAGATCCGGCCCTCAAACTTAAATGAGTTTGACACCCCTGATCTAGGGCCATAACCACCATAGACAGCGAGGGGGACATGACCCCCAAATTACACATGGTCCCCTTACAATCCTGAGTATTTGGTTACAGCCTTGCCTTCATCAGTAATACATCTGATTAAAATGGTCTTTTGAAAATGTAATTTTCATATGTCGTACTGTCAGTGTTGTGGGTAACTCATTACAAGTAATGCGAGTTACGTAATCAGATTACTTTTTTCAAGTAACTAGTAAAGTAACGCATTACTTTTTTAATTTACAAGAAAATATCTGCGATACTTTTTCAAAAAAGTAATGCCAGTTACTTTGTTTTCCCATTTATTGACTGACAGCTCTCCTGTCCCCACATTGGGAGAAATCGGGAGTACAGAGGCGTTGTGTGCGCTGTGTGAACATGATGTTACTGTAGTTCTAGACTAAATGTGAATGTGCATTAATTCATCCCACTCACAAAAAACAGATTTAGTATTCATCAAAATGAATTAAAACTCAGAATATGACGCAACCCTGCAATAATTAAATATGTTAAATAACACCAAATGTATCTAATCCCATTTTATTAACCAATGTCTTTGCTGCTGACCTTTGATGATCCAGTTCAACCATACTAATAAGCAAAAATGACTTTATATAAACTAACAATCGTCCTTTGTTTTTTTTATTGCTGAAGAGTGTTTCTTCTCCTGCGTTCTACTGTACAGACGTGAATTTACTTTTGCTTCAGCCTGAGGTTTATTCATTACACTTTTAGGTGTGAAAGGGCTTTTATATTTGCTATAAATAGAATTTCTTATATTAAAAACAATCAAGCCCTGCTTATATTTAAAAAGTAACGCGAAAGTAACGCAAAAGTAATATAACGCATTACTTTCCATAAAAAGTAACTAAGTAACGTAATTAGTTACTATTTTAGGGAGTAACGCAGTATTGTAATGCATTACTTTTAAAAGTAACTTTCCCCAACACTGTGTACGGTCATATCTCTGACTGTCATGGTTAAGTGTTATATTAGGTCAGATTTGTTAGTCAATCGTTTAAATCAAGTTCGGGTTGTTTTATTGAGTTCAAAAACGCAACAAATAAAAAAAAGGTTATTTGAACGAAATTAGGAATTCCTTATCATGTTACCTTTAACTAAATCTATGTAGCTTTTTAACATGTACAAATATTTGATGTGCTCAGTTCAACTATAAAGATGGTCCTGGACGGGGTGAGACTAGAGGTTCGGGCCATGAATTGTAAAACCAAAAACAACACTTTTTTTCCTAGGATATTCTCGACTCTGTTGCAAACTGGAAGAAAATAGGAAATGCACTGTGCTTCTGTTAGTACTGAACTAACTTACTGATATCTCCGCGAGCAGCAACAGTCAACAAACGGACCAAGCGCACTACAAAGGGTTTACTGCGTAATGTAGTGGCCGCTAGAGAGCGATCCAAACAAGACATTGGGACTGGCCATTGATGCTATAGACGAGCAGTGCACAACGAATGCACTGGCTAATAATGGTGTGCAAATTCATACTTTCATATTCGCACTAATCACAACAAAAATAGCACGAGTCAGTGAAGCAAAATACGACTAAAACTTTACTCGTTAATGGAAGGTACGTTAACATAAGAACTGCAACGTAACCTAAAACAAGATTGAAATGACCAAATCAGCAGTGCGTCCCTTGCCGATAAGTTATGTGTCCGAATCAAACCTTACAAGTGTCTAGTAAAATTTCACGCGTCTTCTAAGCTTTTACCTCAACGGAACATTTCCCATCAGAAGTTTATCTAGGATGCCTAAGCAGCTGTTTTGTCCTCACAGTGGGATGCATGTGAAATATTCCTCAAATTAAGCCATCAAAACAAAACAATGAGGATCAAAATCAGGCTTTGGTGACAAGCGCAGTTTCACTGAGAGACTGGCTCATCTCAAGCAACACTACGCTGTTTGCAAGGTTGCCAAATCTTTGTGACAAAAACAGTCCACCAAACAAAACCAGTCTAATCACCAATAAAACCGAACCACTTTAAAAAACAGCCAAAGTATTCCGCGCTTTTTTTCTTCAGATTTTCAAATGGTATAAAATAGTTTTAAAAACATAAAGTTTAGAATCACTGAGAAAATAGCTTGATTTACTGTACTATTTAAAACGTTTGCAATACACTTTTAACTGGACAGGCGGTTTCTTATACAATGTTCACAGTACCATACTACTTTTATTTCATATGTGGATCATAGAGGCCATATTGATTTTTTCCCGAATGAAAACGAGGCTGTGGAGAACAGAAGTAGCCTAAAGACTATTCAATGGTTTGTGAACTAACACTAACATCAAAATAGCCTAAATAAATACAAATAAATAAATACATAAATAACTTGACATGACATAGGACTATTAAAACATGGCGGTGTACCCTAAGTAAAGTCTACGTACTATTACTATTTTAGCATATTTAATTAAAAACACCTAATTAATATTTAATTAATATTTCCCTATAGACCTAGTGCATTCACTGTAGTGTTTCACAGCCGTTGGTCTATTTCCATATATATATATATATATATATATATAAAAATTGGTGAGATAAGTCAAACCCTCACACCTCATAAAAACGGCCACAGTTGGCGAACAGCACACTTGGCAACCCAGGCTATTTGTCACAAAATACAAACGGAGAAAAACAGTTGTCATTAGAAAACATATAGGCCTACATTTCGGTAGATCTTTCAACTGCTGAGAAATATGCAACTGCTTTTTCTCAGTTGCATATGGTTATATATAACAACAGGAAATGCTTAGAGTGTCGAGTCCACTGATTTTCTCTTTAGCTTTTGAGTTTTATATAGGCGTATGCAGTGAGTGGCACATATTAATCTCCAAGAAATGAATAAATAAATAAATAAATATATAAACATGTTAAAAATTCTCATAGTAAACTTTAACCGTGTCCTATCACCTGATAATTAGGCCTATGCCATATCATTTTCCCAAAAGATACTTTAACTTATAAAACAATAATTTAAAGTTTGAAAAAGTATGACATAGAATGTATTTAAAAACATAATGATTACAAAAAGAAAAAAAATGATTCTCACAAACAGGCAGTGAGAGACGTGCAGGTGTGCGCAAAGCATCGGCAGCACGTAGAACTTACGTTTGTGTAGCCGGTGCCTGGAGCCGTGATGCTGACAGTTTGTGTATTCCATACAATGCAAGATCAAAACTATGGAGATCAGTTGTAATTGCATAGTAATCAGGGGAATGATGCTTGTCCCGTCAATTTCAATGTCCCTTATCGCACTTTGATCTGTGCAATACTCAATAAGTTATTCCTAAACCGGGCAGAATCCCCAGCTGTGCTCACGCGCAAGAGAAACAGAATTTTCAATGGCCCAAATGCACCTGGGCCGATTCGGCAGTAACATATTGGAGGCAATCCACATTTGTGCCACTGTGAGATATCCAAAGAGAGAGCCACTCATTCCATGGAAACAATGAAAGTGTTAGTTCTCCATCCAGCGCACTGTAAGCAAAACTTAAAGATGGGGAGGAGGGAATCAAATTAAACTGGCATGGTGATAAAGTTGGATTGTCGTCTTGAATTACTGTATGTATTCCCCGCTGTGATTCCGCACGACACGTCCAGGTGAGAAGGTTACTTTATTTAGTGAGCCTAACATGTAGGAGGTCCTCGCGTCATCCTCATCACAGCATCTCGAGGAACTTTCAGTGAAACTTAGGCGCTTTATTTCTAAATAGTCACCGAGACGTCGCTCTTCTCTGTTCAATCTCGATAGCTCACAGTTTCACGGTTGAGCAATTCACTATCTCTCCCTTTCTCTCGCCTCCTCTCAGCTCGCATGCTCGTCTGGTAACTGATGACTTCAGCTCTCTGCAGTCTCTTTCTCCTCTCTGAACGCCAAAGTTTATTTAGAGGGCGAGCCCCCCACGTCAGACACCCCACGGGCTACCAGCACTCGCTTTTTTTCATTATATCACGTTTTCCAAAACTCGAGAACTCCATGAATGGAAAAATTCGACAGACAGACAGATAGATAGATAGATAGATAGATAGATAGACAGATAAATCACATTTATCCAAGAAGAACTTAACCAAGAAATTAATCAACAACAAATTCATTCATTACTTTTAGTAAGTTATTTACATCTAAATTTACATCTACTTGGATTACATTATATTATATTTCAGTTCCCAATATTATCCAGATATGAATCCTATATTCAAAATACATCTCTGTAAAATGAACTGCCCTGTGAGGCTGAACATATGGTTGCGATAATAGAGGAAGTTCTATTGTGATCCTCTAGAGGGGGTCAGTGCTACAAGAGCCACAAACTGCACACAGGCAAATACACTGCCTGGCTTTTGTTTTAGCCCGTCTGAGATGCATTTTCAGTTGATATGCAGCACTAGCCACATAAAGACAAATCCTTGTATTTTTGTGTGTGCGCTGTGGAGAATAAACAATGGTGGTGATTACTGGTGTACGTGAGAGTGCTGCACGGCGCAGTGGTTCCCTCTTCTCCCACAGGGAAGCTTATTTACACGTCTGGCAGTGGGACGGGGAGGCCTGCTTTTCTTAACAAGTGTGTTGATGTTTATAAGAATATGAGGTGGACCAATGTTTCCCCTGTTGTGACTGCTACATCAATCCCAATGGATGCTGAGGGGGGAAATGCTGTACATTTTAGAGCACTCCTTCTAGTAACGCGCCATTTTATACCACTGGAGAGGGAGGTCGCTTTTCAGATTAGAGGGATTTAACGGTCGTTTTTTTTTTCTTGATTATTCATTAATGAGTAGTCTTTGGTGAATTCAGCTGTAAGGGATAAAAACATGGTTTAATCTGTGGTTGTCGATGTGGGGGGTGGACATTCCAAAGGAGTTGATCTTCATATGGGAAGGGGGGACAGAATAAAGCCCCTCTTTGTGCCCCCTACTCCTCTGATAAATTAGTCCCAGCGACAAGCTCTAATGGGGAGCGGGGAAGAGGAGGTGAGGTCATTTGGTCACTCTATGTGACGGCCGATGAGAGAAGCCGTCAGCAGCCTGAAATGAAGTCGGGCAGGTGCACCAAGGAGCAAAGGTAACTGAAAATGTGTGAGGTCTGCAATATCACACATGGAGGTAGTCAGCGTAATGGCTGCATAGATGCTTACTGTGCTACATTTGTCTAATCCTGTCTAGGAAGACTGGACACGGTACATTTTTATTACAGGACCTTGTTGCTCCATGAGGCATTAGGAAGTGGACCACATAGCTCCACGTTCTCTCATCCATCCTGATCCCATCACATTCTCCACCCATAAACCTCACAGACAAGAGATCCCAGAACAGGGAACGGTGTGATGTGCTATTGTGCAGAGCTGATCTAATAAATGGACTGTTGAGTCATGAAATACTCGTATTTGGAGTCAAGGGGATTAAAACAGCAGTGCATGAGGTAGTTACTGGTACTGGAGCAGGAAGGATCAAGTTTGGTGGGGGGAGACAGGAGAGGATCGAGATTATGCCATGTGCTAAGGACAGATAATCAAGGGTTTGGGCCTGTCAGCTGCATAAGCAAAACATAAACACTGGGAAGTGGTGATTGACGTGCAAACTCGCATGTATGTGTGCGCTGTGGTCCACAAACTCACTTTCACCTGCTCGCTGAAATCCTCAGCAGAATTTAAGGTCTTCTGACAGAAGTTCCAGAACAGCAGGGTTGCATGTAATTCAGAATTGAGTATGCCTTTTAAATTGCAGTTCAATAGCTACATTTAAAACAGGATGCAGAATTGAGATTTGAAATTGAATACAAAGTAGAATATACTAAATTGAAATTCAAAGAAACGAATTTTTAACTAGAAAGTTTGTCATCTTTAAAAGGCCTTATGAACACAGATAGACAGACAGACAGAAAGATAGACAGATAAAATGAAATAAGCAGCAAATTAATGCAGAATTGCTATTTGAACATAAAAAAGTATAAATAAAATAATATTTTATTTATTAGATTTTTTTATCAATTATATTTTTTCATCAACAAATTTTTAGCTAGAAAAGACTTATGAGCAACAATAGATAGATAAGATTAGTATCACATTTAATAAATTCATTAATATTAAATGTATAAATCAATATATTTAATCATTTGAAGTTCAAAAAAGAGAAACAGTCCCCTAATGACTTGCATAGTATGGAAAAAAAATACTATGGAAGTCAATGGCTAGCGCCAGCTTCTTGTTAACCAACATTCTTCAAAATATTTTAGGTTTGGAAACAAGTATAGAGTATATAAATTATGACAAAATTGTCATTTTGTGTGAACTATCACTTTAAGTTGGCCAGAACTGCCTAAAATCTAAATAAATCAGAGTCTTGCTCATAGAACGCTATGTGGTGCACTGCTTCTTTAAGCCTGACCGCTGCAACATCAAACACATGTAACTAATAAAAGTGTGAGCTCTTTGAAATCAATCTAATCTGAGACAACAGACTGTGCAAAGCCTACAACATATGCAGACTTGAGCAGGATTTGCAAGCTGCTGAATTCATATGGCTAGATTCCTGCTACTCGCTACAGCAGAGTCGAACCCACGGCGCTCTAGAGCTTTAATCACGGCAGTTCCAACACTTCATTCAGTATCGCTGTTGCCAAGCAACCCGTGAGCCAACCTGGGCCGTTGTGAAGGGATCGGCTGTCTATAAAGGCTCTGGTGGTTTATATTAATCAGCATGATGCCGAGATTCTTTCATTTTGATTAAGGTTGCTCCCCACCTCCTGACAGGTGGTCTGTCTGTCCCAGGCTGCCCTATTGTCCTGCAGTAATCACTCTCTGCCCTGGACATGTCAGGGAAGAATGGGGAACGATCATCCCGGTGTGTGAAAGTCTGCAGTTTTTCTGTCAGGCCAGTACGAGTGTTGTGTTTTGGCCACCCTTGACCTCTCTCGCATTTGTTTGTTTGCACTTAACCACTCATTATAGTGGGGATTTTATGATGCCACCCTCCAACTTTTTTACAGGCTCTTAATGAGACGGGGTGAGAGAGAGCAGGGACATCTGGAAGCACAGCTGACATCCACTGAGTTTAATAAGGAATAAAAGAAATAGACAGCACACAACTCAAGGGAGTCAATAAGTCAAAACTTATGCACCAGCTCAGCACAGATGTTCTGCTTGTCAGTAATTCAAGCTCAACAGCTAAATTTTAAATCTGTTTGCTTTGATACACCTATTTCTGACAAAACTACTGAAGTTTATTTTTTTTAACTACATCAACTGTGGACATCAAAAGTACAGTTCACACCAAAAATGAAAAATCTGCCATCATTTACTCACTCTCATGTCGTTGCAAACATTCTTTCATTCTTTAGGTCCATCTAATTGTTTATATAAATTAATTATAAATGTTTATTTCAAGTTTTAGTAATTTTGTTACATTTTAGTTTTTCTTAAATATTTCTATTCAGCTTTAATTTATTTTTATTTCTTTTTCAGTAATTTAGTACTTTTATATTAAATACATTTTATTTCAGCCCAGACATTTTTTTTTATAAATGTTTATTTCAAGTTTTAGTAATTTTGTTACATTTTAGTTTTTCTTAAATATTTCTATTCAGCTTTAATTTATTTTTTATTTCTTTTTCAGTAATTTAGTACTTTTATATTAAATACATTTTATTTCAGCCCAGACATTTTTTTTAAAAAAATTTTCATCTAATATTCATCTAATATTTTTATTTTATTTAATTTCAGTTTTATTTCAATTAATGAAAACATATAATAGTTTTAATTTTAGTTAAATATAACCACACTGGGATGCTGAAAATCAGTGGGGTTCAATGTCCAGTGATGTCCTTCATAGTGCCTTTTTTAGTGTTCCACATAACAAAGAAAGTCATACACAATTGGAATGACATGAGGGCAAGTAAATGATGACAGAAGTTTAATTTTTGGTTGAACTAAAAAGGATAGTTAACCTTCAGTTGACGGTCCCCATTGACTTGCACAGTGTTTCTATTTTCTCCATGCTATGGAAGTCAATGGGGACTAAACTATCCCTTTAAGTCTTTGTCTGGTTATCAGCCAATAGAATAATCACAAATCCAGTCTTGCTATAATGACATAACTAAATGGCTAAAATCGTACATTGGTATACTGTATCAAAAGTAATAGCATAAATACACACACACACATGCACAAGCAAGTGCATAGGCACATGAATACACATAGAGCCAATGTTGTGTGTATGTGCAGTTGTGACGTTCCTCTGCCAGAAGTTTTATATTTTCCACTTTTTCAGCATGAAGTTCAAACTGTGGAATGACTCTCTTTGGTGCTATTAGCTTACTTTATTTGACTGGGAATCATTTTAGCACCAAGTGTACTGACAGGATACTTAAACACAGAACTCAATAGAGGACAGAAGAAAAGGTAATGGAGGACAAAAAAACAACAACCCTGAGAACACTGCCACGATCTGAAAATTAAGGGGATAGTTCACCCAAAAATGAAAACTCTGTCATAATCTATTTACCCTTATGTGACTTTCTTTCTTCTACATTTTGAACATGACACATTTAGACCAATTGTGTGAATTAGACCTTTCATAAATGTACAGAGATTTTCTTCAAAAGGTCACCTCTTGTGTTCCACGGAAAAAGTCATACAGGTTTGGAACAACATGAGGGTGAGTAAATTATGACAATTTTTTTTTCTTGAGTGAACTATTCCTTTAAAGAAAAACAGTTCCCTCTCAGTCGGTCACTCTCGACGTCACGTCGGA
>NW_015505188.1:2048708-2048998 GCF_001515645.1 Sinocyclocheilus grahami | reverse complement strand
TATATATATATATATATATATGGTACAACGGGGCTAAAAGCCCACCTTAAGAAAAGAAAAAAAATACGCCTAAAATGTATAATTGCAGAAAAAATATACACGTTGTATTGAACATTAATGGAGCAACAGATTTTGTGTGAAAATAAATCATTCAAGTTGTTTATTTTGTTTAAAAATCGTATAAATGTATGAGGTGGCAAGAGGGGTAAAAGCTCACCAGCATGGGGTAAAAGGCACACGGTATTTATACAAATACTTCAGCTAAAATAATGTTTTTTTTTAAATAATGT
>NW_015505188.1:2046336-2048220 GCF_001515645.1 Sinocyclocheilus grahami | reverse complement strand
GGGCTAAAATACCATACTTTTACATATTCTTTCGTTATTTAAAAACTGTTGCTTTAATTATCTAAAAAAAAAAACAGAAAATCACAAAGAAGACCTTTCTCTCAAGATATATGCATTCATTTTAGCGATTCTCATTTGCTACTTAAATCTACAACATTTTTAAAAACATAAAATATTAGATCAAGTAAGCACAGAATCAACTTTGCACTGCTGCGCACGATCGCGTCAAAGATCAGACAAATATACACGTGCATCTTGAAAAACGGATGTTTTGGAAAGTGCTACGCCAAGTTTTTGTTCCATTTAGTGGTTTAGAGGAAAATAATATCAAAGGCGCCTTTTACCCCGTTGTACCCTATATATATATATATATAAGCTTTAAATAGGATTTTTATACCATATCAAAATTCTTGATGCACTGAAATTTCATAATTTTTCTTACCAATTTCAATATCAATAAAAAATAATACTAGCCTAAGTAAAAATAAGCTTACTGAAGACAAGTAAACAGTCACAAATTAGGCTACAACAGAACAAAGATCATAAAAAACGGCCTACTTAAAAAAAACTTAAAGCACTGAATAATAAATATATTGTATAAAGAAAATGTGCAAATAGACTGAATAGTCTTCACTGTATAAATTCAATATACATTCATTCTTATTTATTTTACAAAAGTGATTCAGTCAAGGACAGTAAGTTATTTGTTAACCAAACAGTTGCTGGGCCCTCACTACTTCCATATATCCAATTGTGTCCAAATGCCGCTACCACTTGGCGGGGCAAACCGTTGCTCTCCCTCCCGGGCCTGTAGGCACTCGTCGGCCATGATCGACACTGCCTATACGGCCTGTGGAGAAGCTGCATCCGCCTTACACGCTTCGGCGTTATTGCAAGTGCACCAGGCCAAGGCACTGAGGGACTTGCACGAGGGTGGTCACGACCTGGAAGTTCTCAAGGAACTCCGCAACGCGACGGACCTCGCGCTACGAGCGATGAAGGTTACGGCGCGGTCTCTGGGTCGTGCCATGTCCACTATGGTGGTCCAGGAGCGCCATCTCTGGCTGTGTCTGGCCGACATGCGTGAGGCGGACAAGACAAGATTCTTGAACGCCCCCGTGTCTCAGACCGGCCTGTTCGGCGACACAGTGGAGAAATTTGCCCAGCAGTTCTCCGCCGCCCAAAAGCAGACTGAGGCCATCAAGTACATCCTGCCCCGGCGTGCAGCGGCTGCCCGGCCGCCGGCGGCAGCGCCTCAGCCGGCTCGTCGCCGAGGGCGGCCCCCTGCCGCCGCCCCCGCTCCCGCGCAGCGTCCGCAGCAGCCAGCAAGACCGCGTCGAGGAGCCGGCCGCAGGCCAGCCGCCCCGCCGCAGACTGAGGCCATCAGGTACATCCTGCCCCGGCGTGCAGCTGCTGCCCCCACCCGGCTGCCGGCGGCAGTGCCTCAGCCTGCTCGTCGCCAATGGCGGCCCTCTGCCGCCGCCCCCACTCCCGCGCAGCGTCCGCAGCAGCCTCCAGCAAGACCGCGCCGAGGAGCCGGCCGCAGGGCAGCCACCCCGCCCGTCCAGGCCCCCGCCAGACCTGGTGTTAAGCGAAGGTGCAAGAGGCCCTGAGACGGGCGACCCAGAGATGGAGGGAGTTGCTCTTCGGGAGATGGTGAACGCGCCACTCCCTCCCCCGGAGGAGGGCCGGGTGGAGAATCTTTTGTTTCCTTTTTTTCTGCCACTGGCCTCGCGGTCAGTGGTACCCAAATTCTCGACAAAAGAGCAATTTCTCCCTTCTCTGGGTCCCCTGAGGGGACGGGGGGCTGTGGACGGTCCAGAGCCGTATCGCACTCAGCCTCCTCTCTCACCAGCGAGCAGCAGTGGGCGGATCGGGAGGACG
>NW_015505188.1:2033033-2045686 GCF_001515645.1 Sinocyclocheilus grahami | reverse complement strand
AACATATCACACAATGCCATAAACATAGTAATTATTTTAATCTATTGATTTAAATGGAATTTTTGCTAGCGTCCGGTAATCTATGCCTCAGGAGACATATGGCGTTTATCAAAACAAGGCTTTCAAAAAATTTAACGCAGCTACTCACTGGCAAACAGACACACAGTACACTATAGGTCCTCTACAAATTGAATCATAAATATCAGTTTTAGTGTTTAGCCCTGAGATGTTTAATCCTCTATTGCTTTCTGCCCAATTAAATAACAGGTTCTTTGTCAAAGCGGCAACAGACTCACTGGTCAAAGACATCCGGTAGCCATTCTAGATTACCATTATTAATGATGTGATATGTTTTCAAAATTCTACCAGGTATAACAACCAGAAAAAGAAAACAAAAATCTTGAGACCGATTTTTTTTTTGCATCTATATCTGCAATCTGTTTAGTGCTGGTATTGTTATGCAAAACTAAAACTATTTTTTTAATTAATTTAAATAAAGCTGATATGAAACATAAAAATGTACTTTCATAAAAACTTAAAGATTTGAAATGTTTCCTTGGCAAGGAACTGAAATAAAATAAAATCAATGTAAATTTATTTAAAAAAATGTACTTTAATAAATGTGAAGTTCTAAAATTATTAACACTGAAATAATAATATAAAAAAGACAAAAACAGATATAATTTCTAAAAATTATAATAAAATTAAAATTAAAACTGAAAATATAAAAAGCTCATTAAAAATATTAATAAATACTATAATAGTACATAATTCATAATACAATAGCATTGAATATGTTGCCATAAAATATCAACAGCATATTAAACAGTTGCTTTGGTTCCTACTTTCTCCATAATGTGTTTTATTATTGTCAATAAAGATGATTTGCACCCACTGAACCCTGCAGTTATTTTAATGTGTTTGGCAGCGTTATGAACAGATATAAAAGAAAATCACACGATTCTAATGCAGATATGTGGTGACACCACCTACTAACATATGGACTTGCCTTTCTTTTTTTCTATCTTTGTTTGCTTAACTTCTCATATCACATATTGTACCTTGACCCACCCACTATTTTATAACTGACTCAATTGTAGTCCAATAATTAAGCTTGAAAGGTGACAAAACAACATAATTTAATGTGTATGTGTATGTAATTCACAGATTCTTATAAATAAATAAATAAATAAATAAACTCGATTAAGATTTTACAAATGATTACTTCTAAGGAAACCCTTTTCAAATAATTAATAAATATGTTGATAATTATTATTATTATATTTTTATTTAGATTTTATAGCAGAATTTATTTAAATATATATATATATATATATATATATATAAAGTATATTAGAGTCTCAGCAGTCTGCTAGATCCTCTACATTCTATCTACAAAACTGACCTACAAAATTAGTTTATCATATGCATTGCACTCAGCACAGATTTTTGGGTATGTTTGCAGTGTTGTAATCTGATTTGTATAATTCCTTAAATGCAAATAAATTACACTATCAAGAGGTACAATTCAATTTTAATGAATTTCCCCCTTTGAGTCTCCTTGCTTACCTACTTTCTTACCACCTCCTTATTAGCAGCAATATTAAAAAGTGATTAAATATAGCTGATATTTAGTAAGAATGAAGTATGCATCCTTATTTACAGGTTTTTCATCTTCCGATGTCATTAAAACACTTTTCACAAATTTACTCATCAAATTTACCAGCAGTGTTGCCCTGGAAAAATATGTAAGTGTCTGTGCACAGTAAAGATGACAGGTCATAAACAAGTCCTTAAAGAGAAAACGATTTTATTCCTGGACTTTTCGCTGTTGCCGAGCACACAACTGGATATGTGAATTGTTCACCATATGTGCTTAAGACTAGGGCAGTGGTGATAACCTCTTCAAATAATTGCTCCATTTCAGCTGTGATTGCAAACAATAATGCTGCTTTCTCCTTTTCCCCAAGATTAGAGCGATATGAATAAAATACAAACCTCCATTCAGCACAGAAGGTAGCATGAAGAATAAATGTGCAATGATTCTAAAGTGTCGTTTATTGTTTATTTTGTTTCATGGTAATTTAGATAAGGGTAATGGCCAACAAGTGCCCCCAGGGCTCTAACACTGGCATTTGCAGCAGTACCATGGCTGTTGGTGATTTCATCTTTCCTCAGTGTTCAGGCTTGTAGACATACTGCCCAATGCACACACTTTACAGGTCCCAGACCTTTATGTTTCACTAGGAAACCAACTGGACCATTACTCTTTGAGTCCTGTCAGGATGGATGGAGTTTATATTATAAAGTATTGTGGTTCACAAATTGACATTTTCTAAGAAATTCATTCAAGTAAAATACAATAACTAAGCAGTCAGAATTGAGTTCCCTTTCAGTCGGTCCTCTCGACGTCACGTCGGAGGACCGACGAAATTGGGATCTCGCTTAGAGGGACCAATCTACTTCGAGTGTAAACTAAACGAGCCAATGCACATTGGCATGCGATTATTGCATCCAGCTGCTACTGATCACAGCGTGAGTATAAGTAGGCAGCAGGTGCAGCGCATATTCAGCTTTTCGCTTCGGAGCCGAGCGATCACATCGTTCTGCTCCTGACTACTCTACTGAGAGAAAAGACTGAACGAGTTCAGCGCGCTCTTGGAGAGCTCTTCGTGTTGGTGGACGGCGCTTCAGCGGTGGTGGTTTCCCGTGTCGAGTGGGTTGCACACATCAGGCTGCACTACCCCCTGTTTGTGTTGCAGATGATCATCTCCCCTGTGCGCCTCAGCACGCTAAAAGAGCTTTTTCCCGCTGAATCCTCGAGAACCGGTAGAAGGCTGGGTTCCATATGTAAGACCTAAGTGGATCTCATATGTGTAAAGTCCACGGTATAGCCTCGAGCCTGTGTTTCCCCGGCAGACTTCTGCCATTCCAAGAGGGTTCAATCACCTCCATTCTTCCATATGCACCTAAGGGATTGTTCATATGTATATTGCTTCCGAAACCTCCTTTGGGAAGGTTCGAGCTTCCGTAACGCCCCTGTTCCAAGTAGAACGGGTACGTTTTCCTAGTGTTATCCAGTCTTACTCATTGGGTAGTGCCATTGCAGCAGTAGCTGGTCCTCTTGTGAAGAAGCCCGGGCCTACGCCGAAAAATAGGGGCGCAGGTGGCTTCCACAGGACACTGGAAGGGGCAGTAGCTGTGGCCCTTTGGTAGGATCCCAATTTCGTCGGTCCTCCGACGTGACGTCGAGAGTGACCGACTGAAAGGGAACGTCTCGGTTACGTATGTAACCCTCGTTCCCTGAAGGAGGGAACGGAGACGTCACGTCCCGTCGCCACAGCTCCTGTGCCACCGCTGAGCGGCCGGGTCACCGGCTCGGCTCCTCAGCGAAAACCTGAATATGCGCTGCACCTGCTGCCTACTTATACTCACGCTGTGATCAGCAGCAGCTGGATGCAATAATCGCATGCCAATGTGCATTGGATCGTTTAGTTTACACTCGAAGTAGATTGGTCCCTCTAAGCGAGATCCCAATTTCGTCGGTCCTCCGACGTGACGTCTCCGTTCCCTCCTTCAGGGAACGAGGGTTACATACGTAACCGAGACGTTATGACTGCACGGGTCTGTAAGACTGAACTGAGTATTTCATATTTGAGTCATTTGTATTACAATAAATGAAAGAAACTGGAATGCCCAATATTAAATTCAATTCACATTTATTTGTAAAGCGCTTTAAATGATACAAATCATTGCAAAGCAGCTTCACAGAAAAGTTTCTACATTACATTTAGGAGTAGCTTATCAGTGGTGACTATGTCAAGGTGATGTCCATATGGCAGATATGTACAGAAAAAAAATCATACAGTTAGTTAATGACGTGTATTCCAACAAACGGTGAACACTATTAACAGCAATGATTATATGCTGTAAACGTATAGGAAAATTTGGTAGTTTTGTATGTTGGTTCAGGGTTGACGTCATCTGAGGTCTTCTGAGGGGTTGGCATCTTCTCTTCTCAGGTGTTTGGTCATCTCAGATCTTCATAAGGGCTGGATCTAGACTGAAGCTTGTGTAATGCTTAGTTACCTCGGGATTCCCATCCCGTGGCAGAAACACAGAAAGACAATTAGTGTAGCTGTTGTTCAAACCAAGAAAAAAATTATAATGTGTTCAAGCCAAGCAAAGAATGATAATGGGCATTTGATCAGTTATAACTGGAGTACAGGGTTTATAAGATACATTATGTGAATGCTTGGCTGCAGAGATGTGTCTGAGTGAACCCTGAACGTTATCAGGAACACGTAAAATATGAAATATGACCTCATTATTCAGGGAACAGATACAGTCTTTATAGACTGGACAACACAAGTACTTCTATCATTTAACTGGGTATGACAAAACCCATCATAGCCGATATTTGAGATTTGACTTATTAGTCATATAGAGCGTATTCATCCTGGAGATGTTGTCTGACAGGGGATCCACTCCTAATCTGCTGGGGTGCTGGCCATCAGCACGAAAAAGCCTAGGTCGCTCCCAGAAAAGATTCCAATTATTAACAAAGAGCAGTTTCTGTTCTTTACACCACGACAATAACCATTCATTTAGTGCAAACCATCTACTGAAGCTTTCATGTCCTTGTCTATACACGGGCGATGTGCTGCGTACTTTCTTGGTAAGGCTCCTGAAGTCCCTCTTCAGAATCCCCATCTGCCACAGCTTGATATTGTTCACCCCCGCGTGAAGCATGACAGCTCCGATGCTCTTGTCATCCTTTAGTCATGTTCCATCTCACGAAGGGGAGCGAAGCGGTTCCGGGTGGAGATCTCAAGGACTAAATGCGGCAGAGGGAGAGAGGTCCTCGTCCGGGGCCTGGCTCGCGTCTTCCACTGCTGGTACACCCAAGGTCTGTGGTGTCCCGGCGCTGAAGTAAAGGAGACCTGGGAAGATCGTGTTCTGGGTGCATGGGGCCTGTGCAGAGAAACACATGGAGTAGAGGTGGTGGGAGTGTTAACACCGTGCTGTAAACTTACCTTGGACTTGTGAGTGTCAGCCTAGGATGTTTCCAGCACAGCTCTCCGCTCTCGCAGTTGGGCCTGCTTCACCAGTAGGTCGTGGATCTGCTTCTCCATGGCCTCCAGCTCTAGCTGCACAGAGTGCAGCATTATCCACCATTAGAGCAAGTAAACAGCGAGTAAAACAATGATAATGTGTAAATAGATTGTCAGCAATGTCAGATTAGAGGTAACTGCGCTGGCGATGCTAACGGGCTATAAGCTAGTAGCGGATTCGGGAAATCAAAATAAAACTAGTGGAGGAGCTCCGATTGTTTTTGTTGTAGAATACGATAGGGGACATTTTCACACGTTATAGAAATTAAAATGATGGTATATCAAATTTATTTTAGTATTAAAAAAATAGACGATAAATAATTAACTTGACGGAGCTCCAAATAAAAAAGAAAATCAGCAAAATCACCACCTGGTCTTTACAACAGTTCTTGCAGCTGCCAAGAAATAGCTGTGGTTGGTGTTGTGAGACTCGCACTCAGCCTTTGCTCAATGATGCACATGTGCATCAGCTGTACCAACCTGAAATATACCGCTTTTAACATTATCTGAGAGTAAGAAACCACATTTATAATACAATTCATCACTTTCTTGTTTAAAAAAAATACTGAAAAATACTTAAATGCAGGTTTTTAAGTATTTTTTAAGATGCCAGTATCTCCCTGTTCAATTAGGTAGGAGCTGTACTAGCATGACTAAAAATTACTGCCTAAATGTGTTACACAAGTGAACTTCGATTCCTTTTTACACTAATTATGATTACAGAGGCAGATTAACAAATACTTAAGACTTATGTCTGCACAGTTACTTGCACAATATGAATAATGCATTTTGATGTTTGCATCACATTACCAGCTCGATATGCCTTTTCTAATGTAGTAAACTTGCTCAGTAGCTCACCTGGTACAGTGCTACACTTGCCGTTTGGAGCACTCAGGTACGAGTAATGATAAAACAGCTCAAAGACTTGTAGAAATGAGCTAACATGGCCCGGCTGCTTCAGCAAATGCATTTTTATCTCACGTTTGCTTTGTTAACACTATCATTTTAGGTTAGGGTTTAGTCAAGGTGGTACGTTATTTTTAACATTAACCTTTCAGTGCCACTCACTGGACATTTCATTACCAAAATGCCACAATACCAATGATTCCAACATTTTAAATGTTACCAGATACACATTCAACTGCTTCAGATAAAACAGAGTGCTCTATTAGTGCTACCCACTGGACATTTCACTTTGAAAGTGTTGTGAAATGTGCAAGAAGCGAATGTTATTTTGCAGAAATATCGCCACAGCCATGTTTTTCCAGTGGGCCTGAGTTGGTTATAAAGAACTTTAATTTAGTTAAACCATGTGCTGATTCAGAAAAAAGGATACATAGAATGTTTGAAAAACTATAACTATAACTTAAAACTGAACTTTTTAAACCTTAGAACTGGTAACTATGATGCACACAAATGCTGCCTACGCAGTTCACAAGGTTGTGAGAACAAACACTACTGACAAATCCTATCGATCAACTGATTGTCAGGAGCCTGAAGCCAAAGCTGGCCTCCCATACTGAGAGCTATCCATTCAGCCTTGACCACCTGTCCTTCATCACCAACAACAGAACGATCAATGCAACAAAGTCTAAAAAAAAATCTGAGTTTCTCTTTCGGATCTGTCTTTGCAAGAGTTATAATGAGGGTCCAAGTTTCCTCTTCTTTCATATTAGTACTTTCATACACTAATCAAAAAGCCTGTCTGTCCATTAATGACTTTCCAAAGTTTCTCTGCTTCAATTAACTTCCCTGCCTCCGAAGATTTTGTGGAGTGTAATTGGTCTTAGCTCAATTACCTTTCAGCATTCATCAAATAAAATAGTGAGATGAAAATCATTTATGGAAATCCGCAGCATGCCTGCGCTTTTAGCTGTCAAACCCAACTTTTCCTCCTCATGCACGTTTGTTAAGTGAAAATGTCCCAGTACATCTTCCTAGATCGTTTCAGCACGGTAGCTGAGCTCTCAGTGGAGAGGAAAGTTTCAAACATTATGTTTCCAGATAAAGAGGCAGGTCCAGCTGTAGTCTGGAGAGCTGGGCACTTTTGCAGAAGAACATCTCTGACAGACTGTCTGTGTCAGATAGCTGCCGAATGGCCCTAGCTGAGCATGCGGCTCCCTGGGGGCTGTCACTCCTTCCCCGCTCCTCCGTGACACGTTTCTCCTGTTCCTCCGGGACGGCCAACCAACGGCTCTGCAAGATTACAGAGACCACACAGCAGGATTAAACACACTGTTTGTCGTATCACAGAGTCTTTGAAATCCAATAAAAGAGCTGTTTAATTGTAGCTTCCTTTCACTTCAAGTCCATTTGCTCATGCATGTTAACTTGAATGAGATGTTATGCCCAGTTATGCTACAAAAATTGCCAGGATTTTACTCTATTTAACAGTGATTTCTTACAATAAAATACTGTATTCAGATTTTTACTAAATGAAAATGAGGAATGTTGCCTGCTAGGAACTTACATTACAAAAAGTGGTAAAAGGTAATTCTTACCATAAAGTTACAGTAAAATCTAAATTAACAGATGCTATTTATATATTTTTTTATATTCATTTATTTATTTATTTGGAATATTGCACTGTTTATTATAAATTACTTATGTGTGCACAAAGCAATTAGCAAACCTCAATAACGCAACTATTCAGTCAATTACTTACTGACAAAACTAATTCCTGCCTTACTTTTTTTTTTTTTTTTTTCGTTTTGCTTGGATGTAGGTCACGAAATGGAAGAAATGATGATCACAATTTCAGTTGTATGCCAAGTTTAAGATGCAATTTCCACCTAATCTAATCCTTAAAAATTATTTTGTTGGTGTATAATGTAGTCAGTATTTCATTTATGAATTTTCTCCCAGTCAGTATGACAATAATAGTGTTCCAGAAAACAACACTGTTACATAGTAAAAAAAAAAAATAATAATAATAATAAAAATTAAAATAAAAAAAAATCTGAAAATTGCAAAACAAGTAATTAAAAGTTACAACAAATAAAAAGTCACAAAAAAGCATTATTATAATAGTGATTTTTTTTTCTGGTGATTCTATAGCAATATAGAACACTATAAATTCACACTAATAAGGAAGCTTTGTTGTGTGGAAGATGCACTGAATTGGTATGTTTCAGTAAATGGATACATTTGCTATGGAATCCTGATAAAGGTCTAAAGATTTGAATGCTTTAACTAGCACTGTCAATATATATTGCAATGACTCCACTCCTGTCTCCAAGAAAACTGCTCTACTGAACAATACAACTTAAAAAATCAGTACTAATCAGTCCATCTTTATAAAAATGAGCATATTAAACTTGACAGCAAAATGCAGTTGTAAGGGGATCAGCAGTTAACTTCAAGTAGGTTTTTAGAAGTAATTATTATTTTTTTCCCCAAAATGTCACCATGACTCTACCACACCTATGGTATTTCTTGGATGGAAATGGCCAGCGTGGAGTGAAGCACTGTGAGTTAGTAGTTGTGTGTCATGGTTGCTGGAATACGGATACGGGAGGGGGATGAAAGTCGTTCCAGACTCATTAGTAGCCTTTTTTCTCCTTTTGGTGCATGACTAACAGAGCTCTCTCAAATCACCCATGCACAATGCAAAGATTTCTGTGCAAAACTATCTTCCCTCGCTTTGAAAATAATTCCTACCTTCAACAGTGAAGCACTGCTGTTAGCGAAATGGAGATAGACTGTTGTTGTAAATATCTTTCAAGTCGGGTATTAGAAACTGATTGAAGACTGACAGTACAAGCTCTTGAACAGTAATCCATTTTATTTTCAGTGCCACTCTCAATCTGCACGCTAAAATGTAATGGGGTGGGAAGATAAGGGAAGCATGCATCAGGTTGACTGGGTAGAGACTACTTTAAAATGCCAGAATGATAAATTAAACATGGGGTCAGAATTAGATGGGCAATCCAGTACTGGGCTGATGTTTGCCGAGCATTACAATATGGTTCTGGAAATAAAATCACATTGATAAAAATTGTATTTTCAAGAAATATGTCCTATTTTTAGCAAAACATTTGGGCTTATCATGAGTTAGGACATCAGACCATAATATATGGGAAAAAAAATTTTTTTAATGTGTTTATTTCCCAAATCCCAGATAGAATTTAGACATATATCCACAATCCTAAAGTGGGATCCACTAAAAGTAGAAGTTACCATGGATACAGGACTTGCTGCAGCAATCTCAACAGAGGTTTCTACAGGCTAGTTAATGTTAGCTAATGTTGAAGTGATAGTTCACCAAAAATGGAACTTCTGCCGTCATTTACTCTCCCTCGTGTTGTTCCAGTCCTGTATAACTTTCTTTCTTCTGTGGAACATAATAGAAAATATTTAGAGAAATTTCTCTCTGTCACCGAAACGGTTTCTTCAAAATATCTTATTTTCTGTTCCACAGAAGGAAAAAAGAAGTCATGCAGGTTTGGAATGACAGGAGGGTGAGTAAATGATGACAGAAGTTTCTTTTTTAGGTAAACTTTCCCTTTTAACTAGATACCTGGGCTGCCCAGGCAATCATTTCTCAGGCTGTCCAATTACCAAAATCATTCCGGTGGACTGAAACATTCGCTCCCTAAAAATTCCCCAAATATTTTGAGCTTCTTGAGCCGGCATTCTGTCTTGACCCAATAGTTCTGTCTTGATAACCCAATTCATACAATCATATGATATCATTCAGCTTGCACCGTTTTTACATTTTAACTTACGGATTCACAACATAGAGAACTAGTGAGTGGAATAAAACACAACATTAGGTTTAGAAATGTTGTAGCATAAAAAGTTCTTTTTTATTTCTCTTTTCAGTTTCAAACACAAGCATGTGGTGAAAAGGAATAAAGAAAAAGTACTTATGGGAAAAAGTTTATGGCCAATTCACATTGAAAGGAGACAAGACATCTGAGCAAAATTGTGTACACAGCACTGAGAGAAACATCTGGACTCCAGAAAATTCTAATTATATTCATATTATCAACCACTGGATATGGTAAGAGTGAGATATGATTTCATAACACGTTGTTTTGTATGGGCTAATGCCACAATGATTTCATTCCATTACTCTCTTCCCTACTAAAATAGAAAAGGTGATTGAGCACCTAATTATCACCTCAACTTGATTTCCCTCTATTAAAGTGAAATAAACATCTCTCACTGCTGTATGTTTGGCTTTATCGGCTCACAGCTCGATATGAGATGGGCACATTTTCACAGAGGGTGGCCGGAGCCTAAACCTTGCTGTTTTGTCACATGGCCACCATCCAATTCAAAAAGAACACTAGTGTACAACAATTTTGCAGAACATATTGCACAATATAGCCAATAAAAACTCTGAAGACATTTGGGAGTGTTTGGGTCTCTGTGCATCAGGTTGCAGAGCTAGCTAAGTAGATAACCATGTATTCACAAGGGAGACAAGGGCATCTTAACTGCCTGTTTAACAAAAATTAGGCATGTGGTCCCTGTGATAGAATTTAAGGAATAGGATTTGCTTTTCTCTTTTATCTGTTGTGTTTAAATGGAGAGAGAGTGGGCAGAGAGAGCAAAGCTTTCTAGTCTACGAGTTGGATGAGATCCACGCAATGATTCACGCTCATTGTCCAGTCTAAATGCGCAAGACTCCCTAATTAAAGTGCTGCATGCTTCCAAATCCAACAGGTCAACAGGCTCTCAGATCTCGCTGGAGCAAATCAGAGACAAAACACTGTTCGCAATTTACAGCCCTTCTTTATAGCCTACAACAAGTTTAGAAACAAAGACTTTAAAAAAAACAATTGTTTCACACATCACGAGTTGGCAGCACATAAACGTTGTGTATCTTTCGGCACCCATATTAACAAGTGCACATAGTACAAGTAAGCAGAGTGGCAAAAGAAAAATGTTATTGATGTGTCGCTGATGTGACTTGGGCTCTGTATACATTTTGCTCTGTATAAAGTGATCGTACCACTTAAGCCCCCAGTTTCACAGATAAGGCTTAAAACTAGTCTCAGATTAAAATGCATGTCTGGACTATTTTAATTGAAAGAAACTTGCACTGACATATCATAAAATATGTCAGTGTTATTGATTTGTCTCAAGATGCTAACCAGTATTTTTTTTATTTTTTCTAAGGTACATTTATAAAAGATATTTAAATGTCCTAATTGAACTGTGGCCCGATTTTGGCTTAACTTAAGCCTTATCTGTGAAACCAGGCAAATAAGTCTTTGATTAAACCACCAAAGTTGTATGGATTGATTCTTTTACTAAGCCTTTATGTCCTTTTTGGAGCTTGAAACTTTTGGAACGGATTGACGAAAACAGTTGAAACATTCTTCAAAATGTCTTCTATGATAAGGACTGTTTTTAATATTGTACTATCCCTTTAATCCACCTAAATTCTGGCAGATTTACTGAATAAGTGACGTGACGTGGCCAAGTATGGTTACCCATACTAGGAATTAGTGCTCTGCATTTAACCCATCCTAAGTGCACACACACACAGCAGTGAACACACACACACACCGTGAACACGCACCCGGAGCAGTGGGCAGCCATTTATGCTGCGGCGCCCGGGGAGCAGTTGGGGGTTCAGAGCCTTGCTCAAGGACACCTCAGTCATGGTATTGAAGGTGGAAGAGAGCGCTGTACATTCACTCCCCCCACCTACAATTCCTGCCAGACCTAAGACTCCAACTCGCAACCTTTGGGTTACGAGTTCGACTCTCTAACCATAATAGAAGTCATGGAAGTCGAATAGAAAGCATTTGTGTGTCTGTTACTGTGTGAATGATGTAACTTGCTGAAATAAATACATGCTTTCATGTGGGGTTTGAAATGAAAAAGAAATGCACTTAACTGTACTGAATGTGCACCTGTAGTGTACTTCAAATCTTAAAAGTATATTTTTAAAACATACTTACAAATAATATAATGAAATAAAGGGCTACTTGTGTGTACTTTAAGAGAGCACTTTCAGGAGTATGTTTCGTTCTTATATATATTTACAAGGGGCAATTTTAATAATGTCATATTAAAAGTAAAAAATTGCAATTTCATAAATGTGTAATTACAAATTAATGGAAATACATGACATACAAGTTTCAATATAAAAGACATTAATGTATACTTTAGGTTCAAGTCAGTACATTTGGCAGTACACTTTAAGCATTTTTTCAAAGACAATATAAGTAATTATGCAATAATAGTACAAGTTGTACTTCAGTCCTACTTTAGTGGATCAAAACAAGTACTACTTCAGCTAAATGCATTTAATTAACATTACATTCAGTTTACAATTAAGTTAATTTACAATATTCTTTTAAATTATATTATTTCCCTAATAAGTACTCTTTTTTTTAAAGCATGCTGAGGCGTACTTCCTTTTCACTAGGGTAATTATATCTAGATCATTTCAGCAGTTTAAAGCTGCATGGGTTTCTAAGCTTTCTAAATTAATTAACATTTATTTGTAAATATTGTCCTCCTCTTGAAGTAAATATATATATATATATATATATATATATATATATATATATATAT
>NW_015505188.1:2030480-2032905 GCF_001515645.1 Sinocyclocheilus grahami | reverse complement strand
TGTCCTCCTCTTGAAGTATATATATATATATATATATATATATATATATATATATATATATATGTATGTATATGTGTATGTATATATATATATATATTGTCTGCAATCAAAAGGCAATATTCAATGAAACCATGTTATACCATGTTACGTGTACAGAGTGACAAAAATGTGTGAAAATGTGCAGATGTTGCAGCTATGCTGCTTTTTTGCTTTCACATACAGATGCAGGATGTGAAACAGATTTAAGACTTGACAAGTGAGCCACTAAATTAAAGAACTGTATGAAACTGAGACCCTGATGGACATGACTATCAGCTCCTCAGTCAGGGTCCAATTAAAGGAGGTTTAGGAACAGGTTCCACTGTTCTGAATCCAAATCTCCTGCCTGTCAATTGCAATCTCTGACATCATTTAAAATAGTATATTTTAAATTATAAATCACACTAACAGTACTTCATCAAATTGGACTGTGTTGAGGAACAATTTGCACAGAGCTCTAAGTTCAGATATACAAAGTTCACAACCAAAATTGTTTGCAGTCACTGCCATTGAAAAATAATCCATATATCCAGCTTGACTTTGAAGATTTTCCCTATTATTTTAACAAGCATAACAATATATTGTTCCTTAAAAGACTTTATTTGGTTCTCTTAGCTTTTACAACCACTTGTCCATCATGTGTATAAGTGTCATATGAATTGTATTGTTCTATATGGCTGTCTATCATATTTGTAACTGCATGCTTGCCCTGTTTGGTCATTCATTATGGCTTCTTTCCACTCAGCATTCCTGAAACGTGATAGGAAATTAATTCACATGTTTAGACCTTCAAATGAACAGTTAAGAGATTAAAGTATATACTGTATACAGTATATGTTAAGTCTCTGATGTGAATTTTGTCTAGGGATTAAAAGAGGTAACATTAAATTGACATATTAAAGAAAAAAGCCAGGGAAATGAGTGGCAATGACGTGAAACTGCACTACATGAAAGATTTATTGCCCCCAAGGAACAACAAGTTAAACAAACAAGACAAAGGAAAAGAAGGGAAGTTAAAGTGGCGCTTAAATCATAAAAGAAAAGAAAAGAAAAATCCCACTAACTAACTAAGTCCCAAAACTCCTAAACTATTAAAGAAAAGGAAAGTAAAAGTCTTCAACGCAAAAGCGTCATGAACTACACTGAATATACAAAAACAAAACATACAAGAGAAGTACACACAACTAAACTAGTGTGTCTAATACATCCAAGATCCCTACGTGCAGGTATGTAGGCCACGTGACTTACTAAACTCTTCCACTCCTTCCTTGTCTTCCAAACAAGCGGCGAGCTGACAAAGACATCAGATCACACAGCAGCATAGCCAGCTGTAAAAACGAAGTGCATAACACAAACACATTCCATGAGTGCACACAACAGTCACAATACAAAATGTCTCACACCCTTCTTCCCACTGATGTTTTCCTTTTAAACCTCTCGGATGAGAGCGTGATTGACGGAGGAAAAGTGTTGTCATAATTAATGATGAATGACAGCAAATAGAATCCAAGGAAGGCGGTACCTAAGAGCATGAGAGTGAGAACAGAGAAGAGACAAAAAGAAATAACATATGTACAGCACAAAAGGTCGCAGACCTTAACAATCCCCCACTTAAAATTAAACATTTTGTAAAAAAAAAAAAAAAAGTTTATACTCTAGAAAGAGCGTCTGCAAACACATTATTAGCGCCCTTTTTATGTCTAATCTCAATATTATAACACTGGAGCAATAAAGACCACCGAGTCAATCTTTGATTTTGATTGTACATTTTAGACAGAAACACTAACGGACTGTGAATGGAGTACACAACAACTGGAAGTATGCTAGAACCAACATAAACTTCAAAGTGTTGTAAAGCAAGAATTAAAGCTAGAGTTTCTTTCTCGACCGTAGAACTGGTTTTTGTTCAACTGTAGCGAAAAATAACTCACTGGTTGAGCTATTCCTTTTTCGTCTTCCTGCAGAAGAACGTCTCAGGTTACTTATGTAACCATGGTTCCCTGAGTAGGGAACGAGACACTGCGTCCTCTAGGGGTCGCTATGGGGGAACGCCTCGTCGTGACCCGTGTCTGAAGCATACATTGAAAAAACACCAACTCGTTGGCCGGTCGTGACGTCACTACCAATGCGACTATAATATAAATAGGCGCCGGGAGCTACACATCATTCACTTCTTCGTCTGAAGCTTGCGTCCGCAGCATGGCAAGAAACCTAGAGGATGCAGTGTCTCGTTCCCTACTCAGGGAACCATGGTTACATAAGTAACCTGAGACGTTCCCTTTCATGGGAACTTCGAACTGCTTCCTCTAGGGGTCGCTATGGGGAACGGTATACCCACGCCACCATGCTGAGGGGAGTGCAAGCCAGAACCATGGCGAGCACTAAG
>NW_015505188.1:2029710-2030174 GCF_001515645.1 Sinocyclocheilus grahami | reverse complement strand
ATGCTTCCAGAGTGTGTCGACAGAGACACACTAGTTGAGTGGAGCCCAAGGAACCGGGGTCTAACCAACTCAGAAAAAGGGAACAAGGTCAATAACGCTTAACCCTTAAAATACAGGATTTTAGAAAAGTGGGCAAAGCATAACGTGCACACTTTCCACTTATGTGGATTTGAGAAAAGTGCGCAAAGCTTAACGTGCTGCACTTATTTAGAGTTTTCCAAGCATCTGTTACAGATACCCGGAAGTACTGGGCCAAACGGGAGATGCAAGCTCAAAAACAACCCTCAAAGAAGAGGGGAGCACTGCCCGAGACAGCATTTACACAGGAAGGTTCTCGTAATGCCACCTATGCCTCCTGCTCGATGCCTCAGCAAGAGGGGATATCCTGGGGATCGGGGAAACCCCTCAGGGCGACCCAGATACGGTAGACCAGTCAGGGTAGCATGAAAGCGTAACCCCAGCCC
>NW_015505188.1:2025488-2029535 GCF_001515645.1 Sinocyclocheilus grahami | reverse complement strand
GTTGTTCGGGCTCAGACCTGGACTTCTATCCCGGTCTTTCAGCCGGTCAGCCTGATATGCTTGGAGCATCACTATCGTGTGCAATGAAGCGACAGCCCGACCAGCTGCTGCTGCTTATTCCCTGGCATCCGAGCGAGATGTCAAGGAGGGGAGTCTTAGAGGACGTCTCACCCATAGAGAGATAGGTGGCTAGCGTCTCTCTATAGGGGCATCTTCTTATAACCGCTTTTGCGCATCGCCTCGATGTTGGCATAACTTGTATGCTGGAATTGATGGATGTCTGACGCGGGAAGCAGATGGCTGCCCCTCTTTCCTCGAAAAGAGACAAATGAGAGCAGAGCTTTTTTTTTTTTCTCCCTGGAAAAACGCCCGCAGTGCATGCCGATTGCCCCCTCGAAGACATCGCGTGCGTGCTCTTTGCCCAAACAAACAACGCATAGATCGTGTGTGTCATCAGATGTTAAACAACGTCAACACGGATGCACACATCCTTAAATGCTTTGCTAGTGCTCGCCATAATGAGATAAATAGAGATCGCTCTTACCACAGAAATGCACGCTTCAAACAAATTTACTAAAATTACTAAAAAACTATTTATACTATATTCGCACCGGTAGTGACGTCATGGCTGTCGCCGGCCAACGAGTTGGTGTTTTTTCAATGTATGCTTCAGACACGGGTCACGACGAGGCGTTCCCCCATAGTGACCCCTAGAGGACGCAGTTCGAAGTTCCCATGAAAGGGAACAGCTCCAGCTCCAACATTACTAGTATCCACTTCAAGCTGAAAAGAACGTTCATAGTTAGGAGCATGGAAAACAGGTGAATTGCACAAAAGTTTTCACACTTTCGAACGCATACTGACACTCAGCATTCCACACAAAAGATTTCGAAGGGCTTAATAAAGTAGTGAGAGGACTAACCACAGATGAAAAATTCCTACAAAAACTTCGATAGTATCCAACCATTCCCAAAAATCTTTGAAGTTCTCGTTGAGTATTAGGAACAGGGAAATGTGAAATAGCCATCACTTTAGCTTTAACTGGACGAACTTGACCATGCCCAAGCTCTTTTCCAAGATAGGTTACCGTCGCTTGACCAAATTCACACTTGGCTAAATTAAGTGTTAATAAGGCTTTTGCCAAGCGCTCAAATACCATTCGAAGTGACTTAATATTCTCACTCCAATCTTTGGAATAAACCACCAAATCATCCAAATAGGCACTACAATTTGGCACATGAGTTAAAATCAGCTTTAGAAGTAAGTGGGACCTGCCAATAGCCTTTTAGCATGTCTAACTTACTTACAAACTGTGCAAAACCAACGTTATTGACACAATCTTCCATTCGAGGAAGTGGATAGCTGTCAGGCACAGTGACTGCATTCACTTTCCTAAAATCAGTGCAGAATCTAAAAGAACCATCCAATTTTGGAACTAAAATGCATGGTGAACTCCAAGGACTACAGCTTGGTTTTGCGAGACCATTTTCCAATAAATAGTCAACTTCCTGACGCATTACCGAATGCTTCACATGATTAACTCTGTACGCATGTTGTTTAATCGGTTGAGCATCTTTAACATCAATGTCATGGTGCAAAACATATGTCAGTGTTGGCACATCCTTAAACAAGCATTCAAAATCTGAAATAAGCTGAATAAGATAATTTTTCTGGTTTTCATTCAAGTTTTTAAAATACGAGCTAAGATCTTTTAAAATTTCAGAATTCGTCAATCTCACAGTAGCTTGAGGAATATTTCTAAAAATTACTCCATCATCTTCAGATCATCATTTACGTAAATCAGTTACAGGCATCATCTCTGTCATGGCTGCAACTGAAATAACTGGAGATTCGACAGCTTTAACAGCGTTTGTCTCAGGTTGAACTCTAACATGATAAAATTTCAACATGTTCACATGACAGATACGCATCTTCCATTTTCTGTCAGGAGAACAGATCACATTTTGATTTGTTAATTTTCTCTTTCACCTCATAAGGACCAAAGAAACGAGCAGAAAGTGAAGATCCCGGGACTGGTAAAAATACGAGAACAGAGTCTCCAGGCATAAAAGAGAGCGTAACAGCCTTTCTCTCAAAGTTACGTTTCATTCCTTGTTGTGCATTTGCGAGAGATTATTTAGCTAACGAACAAACTTTATTCAAGTGTGCTTGGAATTTTGTCACATAGTTCAGTAAATTTGTTTTTGTACTGACATCATTTTCCAAAATGTTGTCTTTCAAAACAAAGGACCACATACCTGGTGCCCAAATACCAGTTCAGCAGGGCTGAATCCAAGAGATTCCAGCACACTTTCTCTTACAGCAAACATCAACAAAGGTATTCCCTCATCCCAATCATTACCTGTCTCTAGACTGTACTTTCGCATCATAGATTTCAATGTCTGGTGAAATCTTTCCAGCACACCTTGACTCTCCGGATGATAGGCGCTAGAGGTGCGATGGGTAATCGATAGGGGTTTTCATTACCTGCTTAAATACATTGGCCATAAAATTTGTACCTTGGTCACTTTGCACAATTTTAGGCAAACCAAATGTCGAGAAAAATCTCACAAGTGCTTTCACAATGCTCGGTGTCGTAATTTTTCTTAGAGGAATCGCCTCTGGAAACCTAGTAGATAAGCACATCACAGTAAGTGAAAATTGATTACCACTTTTCGTTAAACATAGCACATGTGGTCGATATAGTACAGGAACCACAATCTGATAAGAAACATCCCAATCAGAATCTTGCTTTGGTGATGCACACCATTTGCGAAGCAACAAGCCATTGTCAATAAAATAAGCATTCTGCTTACTCTTAGCCAGATCAGAAGAGACAACTGAGTTAAAAGCGGTGGTGAGAGTTTCATCCTCTTTTTGTGCAGAAAAGAGTTTCTCTCATGACACTTTTAAAATCAGCGAGTCTGAATCAGTCAGCATTTCTTGAAATTGTTCCATTTTCTTTTGTTTAGGAACTTCAAAATCAAGTTCTTTCTCTCCATTAACTACAGCAGGAAAGAAGGAGTCGTGCAACTGCGCACGGGTAACTGCGCACATGGGAAAGACATGAGGGTAAGTTTCACCAACCTCATGTGTCACACAAACTTCTGGTTTGTCCAAAACCTCCAACAAGGGCATAATTTTCCCTCCAGCCAAGTCATTTCCCAATATGAAATCTACCCCTTTCACAGGAAGCGAAGTACAAACTGCAACTCGAACAAACCCAGTACACAAGTCACTTTGCAAATGTACATTATGCAAAGGCACTTTTACACATCCCATCTCAATACCTTGTACAATTACACTGGAGCTACACGAAGTTTCATCAGAAAACTGCAACTTATTCTCCACCGCAAAAGATTGCATCAAGCCAGTATCCCAATGCATCGTAATTTCTCTTTGCTCATCAGCATCCGGTCCCTCTCATTCCTCCCGCTCGCCACCAGAAGTCTCCATCCCCTTTTCATACCGGACTCCATTTCCCACTATCCCATACCTAGGAACTGATTACAGACTCACCTGTTTTCCATCAGGAGGATTTAAGTCGCACGCTTACATACACACAGTGCGAAGTATTGTTTTCTGTAGCCACAATTCTAAGCGCTTCTTTGTTTTTCCTTGCATTGCCTGTCTTGACCTTGGCCTTTTTTTCCTTGTATTTCTGATAGTTTGCCGTCTTCCCTGACCTTTACAATATTTTGGAATACTCTTTTGCCTTGCCCCTATTGATGTTGCTTACTGGTGTTTGACCCTGCCTGTGTTGACTACGCTCTTTTATAATAAAGCCTTTATTTTTTCATGGTTTTTTTTTTGTCACATTTAATACACGTGTTACTGTAAAACTAAACTAAACTGGAACTAAACTAAAACAATTTAAAAATGTTTTTGTTGAAATAAAATATATATTAGATGAAAAAACTTAAATGAAATTTAAAATGGCATAAAATTTGAGAAATTAAATGAGATAAGTACTAAAAAATTACTACAACTGAAATAAAAATAAAGAATATACACTGAACAAAATTATAAACGCAACACTTTTGTTTT
>NW_015505188.1:2011934-2024815 GCF_001515645.1 Sinocyclocheilus grahami | reverse complement strand
CGGGATTCATCCGTGAAGAGAACACCTCTCCAAAGTGCCAGACGTTATCCTCATAATAGCTTCCACAACAAGTTAAAGGGATTGTTCACTCAAAATTCAAATTTATTTTAAGATTTACTCATCCTCAAGTCATACAAATCTGCATTCATTTATTTATTCTGTGGAACATAAAAGGAGATATTCTGAGAAATGTTCAAGTGTTTGGTTATTAACATTCTTCAAAATTCAATTTGAAGTGTCCAATAGTGTCTGATTGATTTTTGGGGCCACTGTATACAGTTTCAGACAACTGATATCACTATGCAAAGTATAATGGTTTACGATTATGTTAAACTTTTTATTATTACAGATACTCAGTTGAGCATATAAAACTGATGGGCAAGAGTCAACCCACAGTGTGTTATCTGGCTCATATAACAGCATAACTCAACAACTTGAGCTTTTTGGAATGTGGCAATGCTGTGGGAATATTTCATTGCCTCTGTTTATGACGATCATCTGGTCTCCAGCCGTGTATCTAAACCACAACATATGAATAATAGCACCACCATTACCCAAACAATGGGTGAGAATGAGCCCAGCCATGCATGTCTTTACAGCCACGCTCTGACAAATATGGATCTGCGCCCACCACTTTCAAACGGGTTATTGAAGTGCCTGCCGACCTCTCTGTTATCTTGATGTCACCTTTTAACGATGACAGATTTTCAGCTCTTGGTCTCGGCATTGTGTGCATCCAGGAACATGCTTACCTGGTTTGATCGAATGACACCTGCCTGAGATCTCAAAGGAGGCCGAACAGAGAGGCGTTTGACACGAGCGATTTGCAGGCATTGACGTCAATTGAAAAATTATGACGTGCTGGCTTCTGCAGTGAGCACATATGCTGTCAACATCCAAGTTCTATCATGGCAGCTGGCACGAGGACACATTGCCCTCCACTGTCTTTCAACCAGAGTTACAGGAACCATCAGAAAAATGAGGGTACACGTTATGAAACTTATCTGCGTGGCTCATGAATATTAGCTGATGTGGGGCGGGGGCAGGGTAGGAGGTGGTTTACGTCAGCCTGCAGACTTAAAAAAACAACCCACGGCAAAGGTATAAAAGTAGCCCAATTTTGGCGGGAAACCACAGACTTGGCAACACTGATCAATATATTAATATGATGGTCTGAAGACAACATCATTTAACAAAATAAATCAGTGATGACTTGAGGTCAACATATTCATATAATGGTATGTTCATAAAAGATGTTTGTCTCAGGACAGCATCCACTTGGCAAAATCAGGACGTGTAGCTTGTTTAACGGTTGTTCACACAGGTAATGTTCTTTGTTTCAGTTTGCATAGGTTTTTTATTGTTTATCTCTCCGGTTTAACATTTACTTGTTAATTTGCTTGGTCTTTGCACATAGACAAGTAAAACAAAACTCCTAAATTATAATGAACATATCCTAAAATGTACATGGAAAACATTCTATCAGTTATAATAGTTGCTATGCCCCTCAACCCAACCACCTTATCCTCATAACTTCTTCTCAGGGGTGTGTTTCCCAAAAGCATTTTTAGCCAACTATTGTTGCAAGTTCCGTTGTTACCAACATAGTTTAAAGATTCAGTGTTTCCCTAAACTATAATTCCAACAAACATTTGCAAAAAGCATAGCAAAGTTGTGTGTTTGGAACTACAGCTCTTGACCTCTGGTTAGAAGAATAGTTTCTTGTTAGCATGACATGTGGACTGGAGTTTGATCCAAGAGGGAATCTGCAATTAAATCAGTGGAAATCAATGGATAAAGCAAAACAATGAAGAACAAAAATAGCAAAGCAGTCCTCAGATGGCATGTTCATTATTTGATGTTCATTCATAAGTTACTATTTCAACACCTGCGTGACGTCAATAACGCAAGTGAGTTCACTGCGGTTCTAACGAAAGGATGTGTAATAAAGTTACTAAGGCTTCAGGAAACAGTCTTGCCTGGTTCATTTCTAAAAAAGTAGCAAGTTACATGTATATGCGCTCTTTTATAATAAAGCCTTTATTTTTATTTTATTTTATTTTTTTGTCACGTTTAATACATGTTACTGTTAAAACTAAACTAAACTGAAACTAAACTAAAACAATTAAAAAAGGTTTTTGTTTAAATAAAATATATATTAGATGAAAAAACTTAAATGAAATAGAAATTTAAAATGGCATAAAATTAGAGAAATTAAATGATATAAGTACTAAAAATGACTACAACTGAAATAAAAATGAAGAATATAAATAAAAAATATATAAAAATGACAAAACATATAAAAATGACTTAACTCAAAATTACATTGAAAACTGACATTATAAAATGAAAGCAAAATGAATAAATACTACAACAGTATATAAATAATACTGAAATAACACTGGTTTGATCTTACCCAAGACTACCACCGGTGCCTCCAAAAAAAAAAAAAAAAAAAAGACGTATGATGCCCCTGACAACAAATGTGCAAGCTTCATTTGGATTGAAGGGCAAGCTATAGAGATTTTTGTACATTCATCAAAATATCAACTCATCTGAAGCGCACAGACAGCACCACTTCAGAGGTCTTCTCAACACCTCCCAATTAAAAAAAATAACGTCCACAGATCTCTGAGCTTCTACTTCCTTCAACACAGCCATCAATATTTATCACTTTGTCTATAAACATTACATCATATGACAGCAGTTCTTGGACATGTAACAGATGCTATATGTTGGCAGATCTTATAATAATCAATAACGCAAGTGAGTTCACTGTGGTTCTAACGACAGGATGTGTAATAAAGTTACTAAGGCTTCAGGAAACAGTCTTGCCTAGTTCATTTCTAAGAATGTAGCGAGTTACATGGTATGGGAAACACACCCAGAAGTGGTTACAAACATTGCATGTGATGACCTCATGCTCAGGGTTAATCTGGTTAATCTATGTTTGCCCATAGCTAAAGTGGAGGTGTCAAGCAAACCCAGCCCGGGTGACCTTGCAACAGGCTTAGCTTACCTGAGAGAGATCAGCACTGGAAGACCAGTCTTCACTCTCCACATGGCTTTCAAAGTGGATTTAGACCTGGAACAGCAGACTCAAATAGACATGAAAACAAGTGCAGGCCTGGGGTGATCCTGCTGTCTACTGCAGTGTTCCGGCAGGAGAGTGAATGCACTTGTGTGCTTGCATGGTAGAGGGCAATCGTTAATATGCATGGTAAATGTAAACCATAGCCAGAACGGCTTCTGTCCTCAAGTCTGTCTGAATATAGCCAGGAAGTTCTGAAGCATTTATACCTGATTTCATTGTTTACTCAAAGACCTATAGCAGGGGTGGCGAACGTCGGTCCTGGAGAGCCGCAGCCCTGCAGAGTTTTGCTTCAACCCTAATCAAACACACCTGAACAAGCTAATCAAGGTCTGAAGGGTTACTAGAAAGCTACAGGCAGGTGAGTTTTAATTAGGGTTGGAGCTGAACTCTGCAGGGTTGCGGCTCTCCAGGACTGGAGTTCACCACCCCTGCCCTATAGCCTTGTTTTCATGACACAAAGACAACAGGAAAACACTTTGAAAGGGTAAACTGCATCCAAAAATGAAAATTATGTCTTAATTTTCTCTCCCCCGTGTCGTTTCAAACCTGTATGACTTTCTTTCTTCTATGGAACACAAATTATGTCTTAATTTTCTCTCCCCCGTGTCGTTTCAAACCTGTATGACTTTCTTTCTTCTATGGAACACAAAATAAGATATTTTTGAAAAATATGTCTTTTTTATTCTCAAAAAATTAAACAGGGTTGAATGTCATTGTGGACCCTACTAGCTTCCATTGCATGGGCAATTTCTTATTTCAAAATATCTAACAAAGAAGAAAGTCATACGGTTTGGAATGCCTTCCAAAAGAGGACAATATCGCTTCGTCATGCCTGGAGCTGATCCGTGCTGGTTGCTGAGGAAATACTACAACTTTGCTCTGTCGATCGCCGGATCGGCTTTCACCGTGGAAGAAGCGGAGTCCAGCCTGGAGTCGTCACATGTCCTTCCGGACGCTCCTTCGTTGAAATCGCCGGCCGCGCCGTTCTCAGGCCCTCTGCTCACTCTAACCCTCCCGCCGTTCCTCACTTTATCCCCCGGCCTCGGCTCACTGTAGGCCACGGGGTGTGGCGCTGTTTCGTTGTGAAAGCGAAACTACTTTGTTTGGCCTTCCAAAAATGGACACGACTAGAAATCAGTGGTTAAGTTGTATTTACAACACTGTTCCAGAACACTTCAACCCAAATATTCGGATGTGCGCAGAACATTTTATGGAGGACTGTTTACTGATCCTGGTAGAGTAGACTACAATGCAGTCTACAAAAATAATGTGTTTTTTGAACCTTAAACCGCATAAACACATTTCATTACACCAAATATACAAAATAATGTTATTTTTAGCAGCATCATATGACCGCTTTAAAGCTAAGAATCACTCTTACTCTCCCAGTTATTTAAGACAGCTCGAGAGGTCTCTCAAGTGGTTAGGAGTTGCCAGTAGGGGTTTGTGATGGCGCTGAGGAGACAGAGACGCGCGTGAATATTTCAGGAGAGGAAGAATGTTCTTGAAATGTTTGACGACGAGCAGTTAATAAAACAGTTACATTTCCTCAGTTATTCAAACAGAAACTAGCTAAGAATATTTACATTACCAAAGAACATCATAACTGACTTCAGTCTAGTGTGAGTATTATATGCTCTTTAAAAACACTCCCGTTATAATCTGTAAAGCTACCTTCACTGTATCATGAATAAATATCTTACCCCTTATTTACACTGCACATGTCTGCGGTGCGTTACGGCTCCGACACGGCCACAGGAGCTGATCCCGGCTACTCACCAGCCGCGCCGTGGCAAGTTTCTGAGGCGGCTGTCTGCGCTGCATCACTAAAGATAGGCGCCTATATTTTTGATGGATAATAATAATAATAATCGTCTTGCTGTCGTCAAAGAAATCAGCAACAGGCGATATCTCTGACTATCGTCGATACACGATATTGTCTACCGGCACAACCCTAAATTGAAGGTTGTGATGACGATTCAATTCTTTACCATAATGTATTCTCTTGAAAATTCTTTATTGTCAAATGTGTGTTGAATGTAAACTCTTATTAGGAATTTAACCATTCAATGTGAATTTATCTGAGAATATTCTTAAATAAGGAAATCTATTCGGTGATTGGTCTATGCGTATTTTGTCATCCAAAATCTTGTTTGTGGCACAGCAAAGTGTCGTGAATCATCTCTAAGACACTTAAGATTAGTCCAACACTTCGCTTAAATTACGACTGAGATGCTTGATAACTAACTTTTAAGCGCAGCTTTGAGCCAAGAAGTTTTTTACACTTAAGTCAATTCTTCGCAGCGTTCTTGAGAGTAATTCTTAGAGGCTTGATAAATACGGGCCCTGATCTGTCCAGTTTAAGCTACATTTAAGATATGTTCACATTTTTGGGACTGACAACTACAAAATAAGTGATAATATATGTAGGTCTAAAATAAGGATATAGATATATATATATATATATATATATATATCATTTTATTTTCTTTTTATTATTTAAACATAGGTGCCAAGTTCTTAGAAAGTAATTGTGTATTCATGTTGGTTATATATGATTTGAAAAACTTTAATACCATTTTCAACTAAAGTTTCAATTAAACGACTCTAAAATATCATTGTGTAATGATCAAGAAAAAAGTAATAACATATTTCCATACACCTTGAATACACAAGTGTACACATCTTAATTATATTTTCAAAGTTTTAAAGATATGTTTTTCAACTGATCAATTAATTCAATCATTAATAAAAAGAAAAATGTAAAATACATTTGGAAATTCTATTAAATTTCAGTTTACGAGGTAAAATAACGTAACAAGTCATAAAAGGTCTGATTTTCTAATATTTTAAGAAATGTATTGACCTGAAAATATAAAGCAGTTAGTTTTATTGTAGAAAGCAATTCTCACTCTCATTTAAAACCGAACAGTGTTGTAAAGTTGATTTGGATCTGCATGTTCTGCAAATGTAACTGCATATTTTCATGTTACAATTGTTCCCCATTTCCAGCTATCATTGTAGTCTATTGCTGTAATAAACCAAAGAGATTGATTTTAAGGCTCTGCATCATTCGGCAAAAAGAGAGCATGCCTGTCTTCTGACAACACAGGGAGTCCAAAAACAGAAATGCTGTAATCATGAGTGGAGTCATTTACATCCCAGGGCTCTGAATCTATCAAGCATTCTAGCACATGATTGCTGTTGTGTTTATGCATTGCGGGCTTTGATAATCCGCTGTGCTGCCTGCAGGAAGGAAGAAGCAGCACAAATTAGTTGATTAGGAAAACCTCTGCACTGCTTTTCCAAGTGCGCCTCATTTCAGGGTGGAAACAGGTCTATCCAGGATGACATGCTCCTCCAAATCCACACAATCCACTCTTCAGATACATAGCAATGCTCGCAGAGTGGGAGATTTATCTGAAACAAAACTCAGTGCCATATTAAACATTGATATTTGTTTATTATATTTTTGGCCTTTTTTTATTGGATACGCCAGGGGGGGTCAAAGATGGAATGGTTAGCATGATCCCATTTGCCCCTGCTGGTAGATATTGTAACTACACCATCTAACTGCAAAAAGCATTATACTTCAATGATGGCTATTAAAAAGGACCAGCGACTATAAATATTTCTACAAGCAACATATAAAGTGCAAAAACTTCTTTGTTATATAGTAGCTGTTTTACCAATACCTGATCCCTTTTAGATGTTCTTAAAAAGGGAAATGGCAGTGTTGTCATGGTTAGCATGATTTCATTAATTGACAGTAATGGCTCGGATATATATGATGTTAATATCACATTTTGTTATGATATTGAATATAGAAATGTATAGAATTTTTTTTTTTAAATAGTTAGGACTTAATGTGTGGTAACATTAGCAAAATTTTGGTGAAATTCTGTGGACAAAAAAAAAGCCCATTGTGCAGAAAATTCACATAACCAACTTTAACAAGAGTGAAATCTGTGGTATTTTAGCCCTCAAACAAAACACCCGATTATGTGCATTCCTATTGAAATTACTGGATTTTGCCCCTGAAATTTCACTGAACAATGGTAAAAGTGTCCACAAATTTAGTCCGATCAAGTAGATGAATAAATAAAGTTCAGAAGTTTTTAAATAACACCTATTTTGTGAGCGTTTAACTAATTAGCTGCTACACACACACACACAAAAAAAGATGAAATATTGCCACCAAGCTGTGGATTATCAACCCAGAATTTTTTTTTGTAAAAATTCTAGTTAGATGTGTCCATTTTGAAACACAAGAACAAGCAACAATGCTTATGTAACCGGTATAATCTGCGTTGTGTGTTTTTTTCCAATGAGTAGTAACCAGACGGACATCAGCTGACAGTTCGACTCTTCTTTTACTGATAAAACATAAAACAGTCTTTACAGTGTTTTCTCGCCCTTCTTGTCTTTTCTCTCCCATGCAAAGACAGTGCAGAAAAGGGAAGAGGAGGCGCAAAAGACAGGAAATTAAGAATAACGCTGCTGTCCGAAATTTATAGGGGAAGGTGCACACACAGACAGGCATATCAGGTATACATCGAGAACATTTGTGTAATTCTACATATGAAATTAACATTACTTTCCATACCTGTTACACTCACCCCTCTAGAATTACACAAAATTCTGAGAACATTGGAAAACTCCGTACACTGGTCATAAGAATTACATGGTCCACACTCTAAACAACCAGTGAAGACAGTCAGCAATCAAAAGCTACCCAATGAAAGGATAAAAATGTTTTGAAATCGGCCAAATTTCATCACATTCTATAGACTTCATCAAGGTGCCCATTACACCTCATACACTTAGACCACATACTCAATTAAGGCAAGTTTCACTTGGGAAAAGAAAAAAACAAACAAAGCAAGTTCCGAAAGCTGCATGTACTTAAGAGTCAAATTTCAAATTTAAACATGAATTACTGTTGACCCAGAATCCAAACCTAACAGGGTTTCAAGTTGAACCATAGATTCAATAAGTCTGCGTACTGGTCTGATAACTCTCCCAATCCTTGTAGAGTAACGATCAGCTGTATTAAAACCATTATTTAACCCAGCTACAGGACCTTGCATAACAGGTACACTGTCAAAGACAGGATTTTGGGTAGAATGGTCAGCACCAGCACCAGCCACAGCATTGTCATCAGCCACTGGCACAGCAATATGTGAATTTGGCTCCTGTTGGCAGGGCCATTGAGAATGCACCCATGAAGCAGTGCGGTTATTATCGCATGTAGCTACATTGGAGATGTTGGACATAGAGTCTGCTTGCGAGAGTTCCTCAGCCTCATTCCGCTCATCATCTGCAGGCTCAATCTCGGCAGCATAGGAGCAAGCATCACTGTGGGTCTGGGCAGTTAGACCACCAGAGCGTGTTGGATCAGACTGCGAAGGGACGCTGCAGGTAGGTGTTTTAGCATCCTCTTGACCAGAACTATCAGAGTCTGTATCAGGCAAAGGTAGGAAGTTCACTTGCAAAAGAAGATTGCGATGTACTGTTCGCTCATTACCAGCTCTGTCACAGATCCTATAGATGTGTATGGAAGGCTTTGAGGCAACGACAGTGTATACAACAGGCTCCCATCTGTCAGCAAGTTTCCGTTTCCCTCTACAACCCTTGTTAGCCACAAGCACCTGGTCACCAATGGCTAGAGGAAGGCCTTTAACTCTTTTGTTGTACTGGTTTGACTGGTGTTTTTGTTCTTGAACAGAATTCTTCTGCACCACCGACATAGCAGGCTGGAAGTCACTGATGAGCGATTTAACGTACTGGTCGTAGTCACAAACTGACTTGTCCCACAGAACACTCTGGAACATAAGGTAAACTGGCAACCGTGGTACTCTGCCAAACATTAAGTAAAAAGGGGCAAAACCTGTTGTTTCATGCGCTGTACAGTTGTACACAAACGTCATGGTCTGTACCAACCGCGGCCACTTCTGCTTAAGTCTAGGTGTAAGGGACCTCAGCATGTTACCTAATGTCCTGTTGAATCTTTCGGTACCACCATTCCCCATCGGATGGTAGGGAGTGGTTCTAGACTTGTCAATGCCAGCCAGTTCGAGAAGCTCAGCTAGCTCTGGAGTTTTGCTGAAGACACACCTGGTACACTTCTTCACATAATCACGCACATCACGCTCCATATCAAGCCAGAAAAACCTCTGACGGGCCAAAGATAAAGTGCGTGGCTGCCCTTGATGACCAGGCAGGTCGTGAACGCCAGAAAGTGCTTGACATGTCAAGATTTCAGGCAAAATTAACTGAAATCTCTTGTGCTTGGTGAGCGGGTCTTTAATAGCTCTGTACAGGATTTCATTGAACACTGAAAGTTTGTCCCACTGCTTCAGAATCCGCAACACATACAGGTTTTCATTGGCACGTTCACGTCTTGATGGTCTGCACTTTCTGTCAACATAATAACACACTCTGACAATGACAGTGTCTTTGTGCTGATGTTCTCGTAAGTCGGTTAGGGAAAGGGAATGAAACACTTCTCTGTCACCGCTAATCAAAGAGTTAAGATGTTCTGTGAATGATGCTGCTCTACATTCAGTTCCTAAGTCCCATTCGTCACAGGAGGACAGAACTGAGGACACGTCATCGGCGGACAATGATGTATTCAGCCCGACGTCAAGTGGACCTGATCTTAATGTTTGCATTTGGCAGGTAACTTTCTGTCAACATAATAACACACTCTGACAATGACAGTGTCTTTGTGCTGATGTTCTCGTAAGTCGGTTAGGGAAAGGGAATGAAACACTTCTCTGTCACCGCTAATCAAAGAGTTAAGATGTTCTGTGAATGATGCTGCTCTACATTCAGTTCCTATTTCCCATTCGTCAAAGGAGGACAGAACTGAGGACACGTCATCGGCGGACAATGATGTATTCAGCCCGACGACAAGTGGACCTGATCTTAATGTTTGCATTTGGCAGGTAAGTCGGAACATTTCTTGCACACTTCCATCCTCAACACTGTGTACTTGCCTCAACAGTTCAGAATAAGGCTCTGACAGAAGCCGCTGACTTACTGGCCTGACAAACGGATTTCTACTGAGCGCGTCAGCCACCACGTTGAGTTTCCCAGGAACATATTTGATCTCAAAAGAATATGGAGCAAGTTTCGAGACCCAGCGCTGCTCACATGCATCCAATTTCGGCTTGGTCATAATGTATGTAAGCGGATTATTATCCGTCCACACTGTAAACTCATGGCCTTTAAGCCAGTGACTAAACTTGTCACACACTGCCCACTTAAGAGCCAAGAATTCTAATCTGTGTGCAGGATATTTTGTTTGGCTGCGGTTCAAAGCCTTGCTAGCAAACGCTATTGGTCTCGCCTTGTCTTCACCAGCAGGTATCTGAGAGAGAACAGCACCTAAGCCGTCTAAAGAAGCATCAGTACAGAGCAGGAATGGACGTTCAAAATCTGGATGAGCCAGCACCACACTATCGACAAGGGCCCTTTTCAGTTCTTCAATGGCCACGTTACATTCCGGGGTCCAGTCCTGAGATATCAACTCCCGAAAAGTGCCTGCTCTCCTACGACCACCAGCACCTTTCATTGAACGTTTCAGGCCAGGCGTCAGATTGAATAAGGGTCTGGCGATACAAGAACAACTTGGAATAAAGGCTTGATAGTACAGGGCCATACCGAGAAACGATCTGATTTTTTTTGTGAAGGCGTAGTTCCATGTCTCTTTGTCCAGGCACAACAAGAGTTGGAACAACAAACTGAAATCCATAAACGTCAATCTCCAAGTCGTATGTACACTTTGGCTGAATCGTAAGGCCACCACAGCCAACCAGAACCACATTACTTGGAATCACTTGAGGATGTGGAAGAATACCATCAGCTTGCAACATGGACTCACACTCTTCACTAAGCGTGCAGGACATACTACCAGAATCCAGTAACCCCTTTAATGTGTAACGGCCACAAACTGTCACAGGAGCATAAAACAACTCACTTGCCCCATCAACTCTCTGAGACCCCACATATAACACAGTTTTGTCTTCTGGCAATGTATTGCAGCTGTTCACGAAAACATTTTGCACATCTGCTGCTTCTGTGAGGGAATTTTCATTAAAATTGCCCATGTTACCCCTCTCATCACATGGGCTATTCAGTTTAACTGAGCGGTATCTGAGGGAGTCGCAGGGCATGCTGCTTTGGGACAGTCACTCTTAAAGTGGCCAGGACTGAGACAGTGACGACATAGCCTGTCACGTCTACAATGCGAGTACGTAGTGTGTTCCTTGGATCTACAGACCCTACATGCAGAGTCTAAATTGGTCTTGAAGTCCGAAGTTTTGTCTGCATGAACCTGACTGGGTGAAGTTAAAGAGGCAGTGCACAATGACAGGACTCTATCCATCATGCCAACCACATGTTGAAGACTGGTGTCTGGAGAGAATGGAACAGCATGAGGATTAAGATGACTTACAGGAGGCAGAGACTGGGCTGGCATAGAAGCAGGCTGCTGAGGACACAGAATTGGGACATGCTGTAACAGTGCACTGGTTGCAAGTTGACAAAGACATGGTGTGCTGCGTCCTCTATGAAACGCTCTTTAGATCCCTCTGATGACTATCCAACCGCTCCTGGACCTCAGAGGCGCTCCACTTCTCAGCTGGTTTAAACTGAAAAGACATAGCAAGACTTGGGTCTGGACAATGCGAAATAAACATCATGACAGCTTCTGCAGCAGGATCCTCGACGCTCTTATGATGTCTGCGCAAGCACTCGTCAGCAACATCTATGGCCTTGTTAAGACATATCCAGTAATCCATGGAACTTTCATCTGCTCTTGGGACAGTATTATAAAAGTCAGCCATAGGCACATTTGAGTAAGCCAACTCACCGAAGTTGCGTTTCAGTATATCAAACACAGCACTTGGAAGTTCACTGGCATTCAGTTCAGGGCGGCTTCGTAGGGACACCTTGACAACATCTCTCGCTTTTCCAGCCAGTCTGCTCATGATGAGATCAGAAACATCAGTTGTTGTTTCGTAGGGCTGAAATCATCATTATCAATATCCTCAAACATGTCTCAAAAGTTAAGTAAACACACATAAAACATGAAAAATGACTACAAATGAATATGCCTCAAACAGCAAAACCTTAACTGATTCACAAATTTTCATATATATTTTATGCAAGATCCTGGAACTCTGAAATCAAACCAACTCAGTTAATTATCAGTTAATACAGTTCAAAGATTCTTGTCTCTCTTTTCTTGATGGAAGTAAAATATTTTTAAAATGCATCAACAGTCAATCATTATATACTGTTCAGATAAAGGATACTATGCTCAAATGTCAATGAAGCGTCCCGCGGTCCTTATCACACAGTCTCTCGATTAACACGCATCAACGAAGAGGAAAGATTCCCGGAGAGAAAAGTTGTCGATCAGGAGGTCAATTAAACTCTTTACCGTTCCTTTAAGATGAAACAGACTGACCCGCGTTATCATGCGCTGTTCATCTCACACACGCGCCCTCCTTATCGCGAGCACGGAGCCGCTGTGAGCGATGGCGGTGGGGAAGACCGGGAGAGAAGATCGGTGAAGCAGGCGAGCCGTCATGCAACCACGGCGATCTGCGAAGCTCTGATCTGGTGATCCGAAATGGTCACGGGCACCACGTGTAACCGATATAATCTGCGTTGTGTGTTTTTTTCCAATGAGTAGTAAGTAACCAGACGGACATCAGCTGACGGTTCGACTCTTCTTTTACTGATAAAACATAAAACAGTCTTTACAGTGTGTTTT
>NW_015505188.1:1996349-2011763 GCF_001515645.1 Sinocyclocheilus grahami | reverse complement strand
TATAATCTGCGTTGTGTGTTTTTTTCCAATGAGTAGTAAGTAACCAGATGGACATCAGCTGACGGTTCGACTCTTCTTTTACTGATAAAACATAAAACAGTCTTTACAGTGTGTTTTCACCCTTCTTGTCTTTTCTCTCCCATGCAAAGACAGTGCAGAAAAGAGAAGAGGAGGCGCAAAAGACAGGAAATTAAGAATAACGCTGCTGTCAGAAATTTAAAGGGGAAGGTGCACACACAGACAGGCATATCAGGTATACATCGAGAACATTTGTGTAATTCTACATATGAAATTAACATTACATTCCATACCTGTTACACTTAATGGTAGCAGATAACTGCAGGAAAAAGCTCCCAAGATTGAAAGTTGATCGGTATTTCAACAAAATAAAGACAGGAGAATTTGCATCATCATTAAGAGAACACAGTGAGTACATCAACAATGGCAACAAACCCTGATAATGGCTTTGCGCTCCCAAACCAGAGTTACAGGTGAAAGTGCAGTGCTGGCAGCAAACGAAAAACATAAAAACAGTGTTGATGGAACAAACCATTTTGTGCAAGCAAAAAAATTAATAATAATAATAATAGCACAGCAGATGTTTTACTATTGCCAGATTCACTTTTGGAAGGTTTTTAAAAGCGAGAAATGGTTAATCAGTGTTGTCATGACGTAATTTTCTTGCCACTGTAGAGTGATTAATCACACGATATTAACAGCTCAGGTGATTGACTCAAAAAGTTCTGTTGTTTCATAAGCAAAATATGGCAGATTTCGAATTATGCACTGTCATTGAGATGAATGGGAACGCTATCAGATTTATGCAGGTATTATAGACATCCATGGTCAGAGCACAAGAGCACAGACAGAATACAAAACGCCAGCAGAGTGACGTATTCTCCCATCGGTCAGCTTGTTCAAAAACACATTTGCGCTGTATGTCTAAAGCACTGACAAATATCGAACAGAGGGGAAATCCATTGGGAGACATCACACCCTGGCTCAGTGCTGAAATCAAAAGACATCAATGTCGTTCGACATTTCTGTGGTTTTCTATCAGCCCGAAGTTATCCAGAGAATTTCATAGCATTTCCGATTAGTTCACGTGGGTGGTGGGGATGGGTCTGCAGTGCAGCACAATGAGGAAACCTGGCAGGGCTAGAGCGCTCCACAGCAGTCAATGATTTAGTGCTGTTCCAAACCCATCAGGCATTGCTGCCATGATGTACGAGCCTCCATTCATGTACCACCACGTGCCACTCAGAAAAACCTCGGCTTTTGCAATCCACACGGAGGCCCTTCTCGCAGCCAGGGTGAATGAATTACATGATGAAATATGTTAATGGCACTTCGGCATGATGTATGCGTTCCAAAACCATCACCGGGTTGTTTTAGGAAACTTGAGGCAAAGCTGTAAACTATACTATTCTGAATTAATCTATTAGCCTCCATGCATTTCCGTCTGTCTGCACTTTACCCAAGCTCATTAAGCGCTAAGTGCGGGAAGCTCTTCATAACGGTAAGTTCCTTAAAGTCAGCCTCCTTAACTATACAAAAGCGTGGCAACATTAAAAGACATCTGAGACAAAACACTTCCCTTTAATGTCACCCTCTAAGGGCTTTGACGGATCCCCGGCCCAGACTAAGAGCCTCATCACTTTGTCCTTACGCAGACGGTTTAACAGCCGCGTGGCATGCCAGATCAATAGTTAAAAAATAGATATCTACATTCAGAGCCTGCCGTTCAAACACCCTCCTCTCGGTGCTCTGTACACATTTAACAAAACTGGCTCTATATACTTGTTAATGCATTAGCCTGCCAACAACAATAACATGTAAGGTGTGAAAGCTATCCCAGGGCGATTGCCAAGGCACTCTGTGCAGACAAGATGTTTTTTAGCACTGGGTAAGTGAATGATGGATGCTTCCTGAATAGAAAGATTTGAATATTACTTTAATGCACTTTGCCTTTTTTTTCATTTTAACACAAAGAGGAACATATGCGACAACGTACGTGCTGAGAATCATCCATATGACTACATTCCGAAAATAACCTCCTCTAAGTGTGAGATCATCTCAGATGTTCCTCTTTCAGATGTTTCTTATTTGCTAATAAAGAGGGTGTGTGGCAATGTAAACAACCGAGCAAAGAACAAGATGCATTTGAAGGAGTTTTGACAGGTTCTTTGGATTTTAACAGAAAGAGAGTACAGTTCAGAACAGTGTGGAGGAAAAATGTTGTTTGAGGTTTGCGCATCTTTGTAGACTGTGGTTAAAAAGGAAGCTATTTTATAAAAGAACATAACACATGAGAGAATGTGGCTAAATGCATGCTGCGCAAACCACTCATCTTTCACACAGAGTCCTAGTCTATCTGCAGATTTCATTTGTAGATCTATCAACATTATTTCTTAAAGGAATATTGTATAGTGGGTTCAATACAAGTTTTCTCAAACAACAGTATTTGTGGTATAATGTTGATTGCTACCATACAAATGTAATTTTAGCACGTCCCTCATTTTCTAAATAAATAAATAAAAGTGAAAATCAAGGTTGAGGTACTTACAATTGGAGTGAAAGATGTCAATTTTTGGAGAACACTTAAAACACTTACATTAATTTTATTTACTTGAGCTGTAAAGTTGTTCTTGTTATTCAGCTGTCAAATCTACTAATTTTACACATAAATTTGGTTAAGTGATTTTTTTTCACACTTAAATACTATTAACATGCATGTTGTTTATGTCATGTGCCTGTTAGTCTGAAAACAGTAGTTTAATGTTTACATATTGGCCTCATTCACTTCCATTGTATGTGCCTCACTGTAACCTAGATTTTTGCCTTTTCTTTAAAGAAAAGGAGGGATGGGTCAAAAATGAATTATTCCTTTAGAACTAAAATTGTAAATAAATTACACTTTATTTCGATAGTCCACTTTAGACATTATACTAACTATAAGTAACTTTGTAACTACATGTCAACTAATTGTCATTAATTTGCATCTTCATGTCTACTAACTCTCAGAGTAGACTGTTAGGGTAGGTTTAGGGTTAGTAGAATAAGTTGACAAAGAAAGTGTTAGAAGATATAAGCAGACAGTCTACTAATACTCTACTAACTGCTAGTTGACATGTAGTTGCAAAGTTACTTACTGTTAGTAGAATGTCTAAAGTGGACTATCGAAATAAAGTGTTTCCCTATTAAAATACTTTGTTCTCCCCAAACAGTGTAAAATTGTAGCTAGGGGTGGGCAATAAGGCAACACAATATAACTATTTATTTTTTTAAGGCTGGATCATAATCCAGAAACTTATCATAATTAGTTTTCAGGGTTTTTTTCAGGTTTTTAAGACTGCATTGAAAGTTACTGAGCAGTACAGCCAAACTAATTCCCCATATTTTTTTAAATATAGCCCTACAGGTTAACAGAACAAGAGAATAAAGAATGACAGACCGTTTTGCTTAGTGATGCTATCAAAACAACTTACTGAGTTTGACCATCCTAACCAGTCCTGGCAGAACCAATGGCATAAGTTTTGTTGACCAATGGCAGATGGAGGAAAGTTTCAGGAGAACCTGATTATTTTTTCTGCAATTCAGTTTGGTGATGCTGATTGTTCAGAAATTATATGCTTCACCTTTAAAGACTAAATTATCACTTAAGGTAATTTTGATAAACAACTCAACATAAGCTATATCTGCCAAATCACTACAGAATAAAACCATTGGAAATCATTTGACAAATCACATGCAAAAGCACAATTTTGGATAGGTGTAGGTGTCTTGCTCCCTGTTTTTTTTTCAGGTTTTTAAGACTGCATTCAAAGTTACTGAGCAGTACAGCCAAACTAATTCCCCATATTTTTTTAAATATAGCCCTACAGGTTAACAGAACAAGAGAATAAAGAATGACAGACCATTTTGCTTAGTGATGCTATCAAAACAACTTACTGAGTTTGACCATCCTAACCAGTCCTGGCAGAACCAATGGCATAAGTTTTGTTGACCAATGGCAGATGGAGGAAAGTTTCAGGAGAACCTGATTATTTTTTCTGCAATTCAGTTTGGTGATGCTGATTGTTCAGAAATTATATGCTTCACCTTTAAAGACTAAATTATCACTTAAGGTAATTTTGATAAACAACTCAACATAAGCTATATCTGCCAAATCACTACAGAATAAAACCATTGGAAATCATTTGACAAATCACATGCAAAAGCACAATTTTGGATAGGTGTAGGTGTCTTGCTCCCTGTTTGTCTGCTCTGTTATAATATTTATAGGTAATTTAATGTATTGTAATATTTCATAAATTGTGTATTTGTGAGATTAATCACCTTTAAGAAGGAATAGACTTACCTGTCCAGAATGTTGTTGCCAATGACGCTTTAGTTGTGGACAAATACTTTAGAAGTATCTCTTGCCTTTAGGCTCATTTAATTGCAGTCTGTAAACATTTGAAGGGTTGATCAAATCCAAAAGGACTAATGTTGATTTTATACAATTTTAATAAAGTCATAAATCTAAATCTTGAAGAGATCAAGATGTAGCAAGAAGCACAGGATAATTTTCAGCCAATTATTTAATCAATTATATATGTTACAGTAATATATTGCAATATATTTTTAATGTGTATGTAAGATTCTTATCAGCAATGCACAAAAAGTAAAATTATTAGACATTGGTATAGGCCACAACACAACTGTAATTATGGGCCCAGAAAAATCAATAGCTTTAGTAAATGGCCATGCATGACTAATTTTAGTTAAATGGACTTTGAAACACAAATAACAACATTCAACAGTTCCCACCTCCAAAGAAAAAAAACCACCAGGAAAAAAAGCCTCCCAAATATTATTTCATGATGAAAGTTGATGGGTATGTCAACAGAGCGAGGACAGGAAAATTTGCATCAGCATTGTAAACGAAATATAGTGAGTACGGCAACAATGGCAACAAGCCCCGATAATGGTTTTGCACTCCCAAACCAGAGTAGTAACGGGTGAAAGTGCTGTGCTGGCAGCAAAGGAAAACATAAAAACAGTGTTGATGGAACAAACCAGTGGAAGAAAGCTGATATGTACAAAGAAGTTTGTGGTGGGTGTACTAATCCACACTCCAGACTTCGACTCAATGGGAGCAACAGACATCTGAATGCATTTTACATGAGGGTAAGAGAAGTGGAGTGCTTTGGGGCACATTATCCAAAGCACAAATGGACTCTCTACCAGATGTCAACCTCCTCAAATATTTACAACAGAGATTATGTTTAATAACTTTCATTATAGACTATGATTGGTCTGGATATTTCTGTGCTCAATACCATTCCCTGTATGGGTACAGTTCCATTTTTCTGAAGAATGAGACATACTCCCTTAGTAATAGGTCAATCAAATCTTCATGACTATAGACCAATATGGTGTTTGCAAACAGTGATGACGTGTTTTGTGGGCGGAGCCTATCTGGTGGGAGAAAATGACCATTTTAAAGTAGCGGTCTATGGAAGCCATGGAATAAAAGAATAAAAAAGGTAATTTTGAGTTTGTATTTCAAAATTCTGACTTTTTTTCTCGCAACTCTGAGATTATATTTCACAATTCTGATAAGAAAAGTCAACTCGTTATTCTCTCTTTTTGGCCTCGGCTCAGAATCAGAATCTTTTTGATTGCAATTGTTGAGTTAAATTGAGTTATAAAGTCCAAACTAGTAGATATAAACTTGCATTTGCGAGAAAAAATAAAATAGGTAAATGTTATAGGTTTAAATAGTTGGCTATTTCATGTTGTAACTGCAGGGCTAATGCAATATGTCCCCTGAACTGCATATGTGAATATTATATAGACCTATTGTTTAAATCAAATTTATGCTATAAAAGTACGGTAATTATAGCAGGTTTCATCCATAGTTTGTCCGTTTAAACGTCTGCGTTTTGCTTGGCGTCTTTGACGACAGTATTCTATAAAAATTATTTGCATTCCGATTCTGACATCCAAAGGCACAACAATACATTTTTTCTCTTATTCCATGGATTTTACCCATTTCCCTCCACTTGTTCCCAGTGCTTTTTCTGCCACCACAATGCGCACGCAGCTGCAAGTGATGTATCTGTGACGTCTACTCCAAATTGGTCTATTAAAATCAGTATCAACCAATGTGGCTATTCATTTATACAGCATATATTTAATTTCCATTCCAACCAAGAAAGAACCATATGTGTGTGTGTGTGTGTGTGTGTGTGTGTGCGCGCGCATTTTTGTGACAAATGAGGACATAAATTTGTATAATGACAAAGGTATGACATAGGTATTACAAGGAGAAGGTGACTTTTCAGGACATTACCCCATGTCCCCACTTTTCAAAACACTTATAAATCACACAGAATGGAGTGTATTGAAAATCTGAAATAGCACAAAGTTTCCTGTAAGGGGTAGGTTTAGGGGTAGGGTTGGTGTAGGGCAATAGCACATACAGTTTGTACAGTATAAAAACCATTACGCCTATGGAATGTGCCCACTTTTCACAAAAACAAACCTGTGTGTGTGTGTGTGTGTGTGTGTGTGATTAAAGGGGGGAAACTGAAGAATGGAATTAAACTTGATAAAAAGAGCTTAGAGTACAACAAAGCATGATCCAAAGACTGAAAGCATGATCAAACCATCCAAAATATTTCATAACCGGACATGTGTAGAGCTTTGTGAATGAGGGGTGTCCAAACTCTTGCAATAAAATACAATGTTACAAACAATATGTCAGCTAAAAACAGCATAGGAATTAGGAAAACATGGCCATTTTAAGTAATGTCTCCAAAACTCAAAAATGGAAGCTCTCACACAACAGATGGCAACAAAGCATTTCCATCATGATATGTTCTGTAATGTATCATGTAATGTATTTGGAAAAGTTGTATTTGCAAATGTTTCAACCTGAGGTGCTAAAGAGTGTTGAGAAGCAGATTTTCTGTTTTAGTATGAAAAAAAAAATCACACTGACTGAAAATTTGCCATAATTGGAAAAAAAGAAAAAGAAAAAAGAACAAGAAAATATATTTAATTTTAAACTCTCCGGTGTTTGCTGTTACATCTATTACAAGTCTCTCAAATGAAACACATTAAGTATTTGAGAAAAAAAAAACAGAGAGAAAGAAAATTGACTGATTTTAGATTGGTACTATGCTTAGGCTAATTTTCACCAACCTAAGCATCCACAAACTTCACAAATTTAGACATGAGTTGCCTGAGGGGCACAAACCCAATTACAATCTCACATAGTGAACAAGACTAAACATTAATTAAACATATTATTAAGAAACTCAAGTTTTTTGTTTTTTTTTGATGAACAACTTCGAATGTTGCTATAATGTACAGCCTTAGTTTCCAGATTGCGTTCTAAACCTAATTCAACCTGTAATGATGCCTTCACAATGCCACACACAACAACAAAAATGTAATGACGATTCAGTGACGTTGGGATCCATGTGCAGCTTTATTAACAATCAGACAGGCAAAGTTCAGTCAACAGCAAACAGGGGTAACGTAGGCAAGGCAGAATCATAACCAGAGTCCATGCAAAGGGGTCGAGGCTGGCGGCAGACAGAGGAGAGAGTAAATCCAAACACAGAGCAAGATCAAGGAGGCAGGCAGCAAACAATCAGACAGGTCTAAACAATCCAGGTAGGCAACAGGTAATCAAACAAGGTATGAACGCTCAGTAATGTCAGCAGTAGCAAAAACAAGACTTCGCAATGAGGGTAAGGTAGGCACTGCCTAAATAGTCATGGTAATGATCAGCACCTGTGCAAGTAATCAATGTCAGGCATGGGGTGATGGGAAATGAAGTCCTAAGGAACAGTTAGTACTCCGGTGAGGGTTCCCTCTGGTGGGGATCGGAGGGAGCCACGGAGGCTTGATTTGTGACAAAAAAAGATAAAGGACTTAAACATCCTTTAAAAACCTTGCCACATGGGCATTTCTCCCTTACCTAGTCATGTGTATGACCTTTATTGAAATTGCTTTTCACTGGAATAGGTCACCAGATTCAAAGGCACGGAATGGACGAAATAATAGGTTGGTCTCTGTTCAGCACACACTGAACACAGCAGGTTGAGCTTTTACTTGGCTTTTGTTAAGCTTTAGGGCCATGTGCAAAGGCCAGCTGCAGGAGTCTTTCTGTGGTCTGCCCGGAAAGAAGCAGGTAGAGGAAGAGGTGGAATAGGGATACAAATTAAACAAAAAGTAGAAAAAAGAAAAAGATGTGTATATTAACCTTCATGCAAAGTATATGCATGGGCATTAATTGAGGCATTGCGACTAAACACAAACAGCTCTTTCCACAAATACGGTACAAAACAAGGGCCTGAAAATTACCATGAAATCAAAATTGACCATTTTTTGTTTTCAATAGAAGGTTGCAGTCTTTATTTTTAATCGATTTAGCCATGCACACTTTTTTTTTTTTTATTCATGTGCCTTCATAATCATCAATCAAAAATATTAATTTCACCTTCCCCCCGCGATGACATTTCTTCTCGGATGACTCAGATGACTGATGATCGTAATTTTCATTATGCCAACTTTAAAGTTTTGTTTGGCTTTACAACAAAATATCCAGCAAAACAAAATCATGCTGTGCACATTTTTACATACAAAATATAGGACAGAGCTAAATATGATGTTTTTGGTACTGATGTGACAACTTATGTTTTTAGCTATTTTTTCTTTTATTTTCTTTTTTCACAATTTATCTAAGATATCCAAGTCATTTTTCTGTAACTAGAATGGCATCAGCAAGGGATTCTTTTTTTTGTATACTGTACACATTTTGTATACACAGTGTGCCATTGTTTTGTCTTACGGTGAGCCCTATTGAAAACGATTTTAAAAAATAAGAATAAATAACATTGTCTCACGCACACAAACACACAAAAAAGGGCTCCAGGAGTATAATATTGGGTGAGAAACCTAATATACTGTACAGATAAGCACAAAACCCCTATGTTTAATTCCATCACACCGCACTGCACAAAGGCAGTTCTCCTTGGATTGAAAAAATACAGTTTCATCACCTCCACGCAATGAGTGATTGTTCCTGGGGGTCTAGGAAGCCCTTTTCAGTTAGCCACCCTTGGGTGGAATAGAGTTTCAAAGTGAGAGATTAAAGAGCAGTGCTAGGACACTGTGCCCTTCCTACCCAAAACTCTTTCTTGTTACAAACCTGCTGAATCTTGCGTACAGTACAATAACAAACTCCACTTGATTTAATATAGAGCAACAAAGCACAGAAACACAATATGCATTATTCAGGAAGGACATTAATGAAGCATCTCTGCGATTACTGACCTGCATACAAATACAGTTTTATGAAGTGTTATCCCTTATATAGCAGGTGGCGCAGTTTTAAACTAGACCTTTTTTCTTTCTTTCAAATGATGAAATAAACCTTAAGAAAAAAGTAATTTTAATTGAACTATATTCAAAATTCAAAAGGTTTGGTTAGTGCCATCAGACTGATATTTCTGACAAATAAATTAGCTCTTTTGTAAAGAGTCAGTCCACTGAAGGCGAGCGTAGTGTGAACCCAAGTGCAGTTTATTTACAGAGTGATCCAAACATCCAAACAATAATCCAAGACACAGACTTGACTTGACTTGAACAGACATAGCATGAGCAGACTTGACACAAACAGACTAGACTCACCAACAGCGGGTTAAATACATTCAATACACGACAAGGGCACAATGGGAACATGAAGCTACTTATAGGAAACAAGGAGGGTCACATGACATGAACAAACCAATGGGGAACAAGACACATGACTAAGACTACCAATCAGAACATGACACATACACAAGGCAGAGAGACATGAGGCAAGGGAAGCATGACACTAACATGGACCATGAAACAATTGCAAAATAAAAGACATGGAAAACATGAACATGAAAAAAACACCACATTACATCTTTCCTTTATAATCACCATTAAAGCGAATTAACTCAAAACTGTGAAAACACTATTAATCTTATTCATTAAAAGTAAATATACAAGAGATTTTTAAGAACCAGCTTGTGCATTATAATTTCAGCATTGGTTAACAAAACCAAAATCCCTTTACATTATGATTTCTGATCTTTTACAAAGATGTAAAAGGTATTCTTACGTAAACTTACGTATATTTTACAGCTACAAATGTGTACAGAAATGTTTTCATTCTTGGATATAAAATATTCTTGGAGAAAATATAAGGCTTTATCACTTTGAATCGATTAGATACCAAACAAAACATGTTTTGACAAGAGTCGGAATTGCCAAGATGCCATGTACCATGCAAAAACATAAGAAAAGCTCCTGATAAAATGAAGGGGAAAAAATACACTGATGGAATTGATTTTCCTCTGAAATACAGAGATGTCTGTAATGATTGTTTATCTTTTGCTAGCTGCCACTTACAGAAGCCAAAGATGAGCCGCACAGGCTGATAAAAAAAGTAAATATACAAGAGATTTTTAAGAACCAGCTTGTGCATTATAATTTCAGCATTGGTTAACAAAACCAAAATCCCTTTACATTATGATTTCTGATCTTTTACAAAGATGTAAAAGGTATTCTTACGTAAACTTACGTATATTTTACAGCTACAAATGTGTACAGAAATGTTTTCATTCTTGGATATAAAATATTCTTGGAGAAAATATAAGGCTTTATCACTTTGAATCGATTAGATACCAAACAAAACATGTTTTGACAAGAGTCGGAATTGCAGAAAGATGCCATGTACCATGCAAAAACATAAGAAAAGCTCCTGATAAAATGAAGGGGAAAAAAGACACTGATGGAATTGATTTTCCTCTGAAATACAGAGATGTCTGTAATGATTGTTTATCTTTTGCTAGCTGCCACTTACAGAAGCCAAAGATGAGCCGCACAGGCTGATAAAAAAAATGACCGTAATGACCTGTGTGAGACTTTGAGAGAGAAATCATATTTCACAGAAATGTTATATTTTTGTAGCAGCCAAAGATATGTGGGTCTAATTCAAAAACAAAGCCGAGGATATTTGTCTGTCTACAGATTAATTAGCTGATGGTTATAGAAACAAATCTCTCTGGGTGCATTTGTATATTTTTTTAAATAGCTATTCTGTATCACTGCTTCTGAGTCTGTCATATTGTAATATGGTAGTTAAATGAGGCTGCTGCGGTAAGTCAACCTAATTATTTTCATTCACATAAACAATTGTGTAACTAAGTGGACAGAAGCGATGGCCGTGTCATCTGCTATGCCCTTAGGAAACATTAAGCAGAAAGTGGATGGCACATATGACTTCTACAATCACTCAAAAATATTTGATGTCTTTTATGACCAACATGAACAACAATATCCAATTAACACCCAGACAGGCCTCATTCAGATGGAGAGCATGTTGGCAGAAGTTTGTTGAATGTTTTCTCATCACATTATTTCCTTTTTTCTATTCCGTTTCGGCTTTCAACTCAATCCGAGTGGAACCTAATAATGGGGTTTTACGGCAGGAATGTTAAATCAGCAGTCGTTGGGAGACTGCAGTCTGAAATATGATAACATTCAAGCAGTGAAATTGGTTGACTACTTGTCACAAATCAAGCCTCTGTGGCTCCCTCCGATCACCACCAGAGGGAACCGTCACCGGAGTACTAACTGTTCTTTAGGACTTCATTTCCCATCACCCCATGCCTGATATTGATTACCTGCACAGGTGCTTATCATCATCATCATGACTATTTAAGCGGTGCCTACTGTAGCGTCTGCGTAGGATCATGCTGGAGTGTTGGACTGTTTATGGCTTAAAAGACCCTTTTAGCCTAACTTATTTTGTCCTCTAATGTGAAAAGGGCAATTCACGGGATGGAAATATATTCAAAACATCTCAAAATCTTCCCTGAAAACCAAGCGTTGTTATGAAAATGACAGTCTGCACTAATTGGCTGAAGAAGTGTCTCAGACAAAAGTGAAAGTAAATAAACAAACAAGACTCACTGAAACCTGACACATGTGCCCTTCGCAGCCAGTATGCAAGGCATCAAGGAGACCAAACATTTCTTTCATTACCATTAGGGACAGGACCTCCTCAACCTTGGAAAGCTCAAGGGACCATAAGACCGAAACTTTGCGATCAAGGGTCACACTCTTGTACATATAGTAATTATTTTAAGTTAATGAGGAAAGTAGGTAATGGCTGTTTCTGAATATGCACACTTCCCTACTATAAAGTAAGTGAAAAACAGTATGTCAAAAGTCTCATAAGGCCATGGGAGAGAACTTGTGAATGTCAGTGAAGACACATAAATGATGCTGTAAGTTACATGCAACGACAAATGTAGTATGTTTGGATTAGATTCATACTACACACTTTGATACTTCATGGAACACTTATTTAACAGTCGCAAAGCAAGTACTTATTCAATATAAGTACTCGAGGGACCATTTCAACCGGGGGCCCCCAAATGACATTGTTGTGAGCCCCTCTCAGCCTCTGGGCCCTATGCACTCTGACCCCTTCCCCACCCATTGTGATGCCCCTGATGACCAAAATTTTTAGTTATGAAAAGTTACATGCTCAGGTGCTGCCAGTTGACATTGCAAATAGTTATACGTATGTATGCATTTCTTTTTTACTGTGTGGTGATTAAATAGATATTGACTTGGAACAAACATACCTTGATTGAGCTAAGAAAGTGAAAATGAAACACCATGGCTCATGCTCAATTTGATCAAATCAAAACCTGAAGACAGATAAAGCTTTTCGATGTTCAGACACATCCTCTTTGGCATGGGCTATAAATAGGGAAGGCTGTAGGTAGTATGTGACAACAAAGCCTCAGTATGAAATATTTTCAAGTTGTTATATCTCATAAACAGCTGTTAGGGTAAAGGTAGCTAAAATTGACCTTGTGGAGGAACAACTAGCCCATCAGTTGGCAGAAGTAGGACTCGACTAGAAAACTACTATGCTAGCTAAGAGCTTCAACAGACCTTTATGCTACCTTCACGTGCTTTCCTAGTCGGAAATTGGACATGAACGGCTTCTGAAGTTGTATTTACAACTGGGAAACTCTGAGATCATTTTGATACCCGAGTTTCTGAGTTTGGCGGACCATAAACTTGAAACATAGCTGTAGTATTGTGAAGTTTTTTTCCCACAACATCGATATTGTGTTCTCTTGCATTTATAGTCAAATATATTTCTGATGTATGAATGGGATGCAACATTTCATTCAAAACCTGTTTGATATCGACTCAATATCTACTATAATCTTTGGCTTTAATAAGATTTCCAGAATGAAACTCATGAAAGGTCGTAATCCAGGATTCCTGCTTTCTGACAACAAAACACCACGTGACAAACTAGTTATCGAACGTGACAAACTAGTTATTACAACTTCTATAAGTGGGAAGTAGGAAACTTCCAATAGCACATGAAGGCAGCACTACCTACGACTTACAGTCTTTACAATGGCATGCACTGTAAAAAGGTCCTGTATGATGTAATTTTCACAACTCACAACATTCAAAACTGTTTTATTGAATTTCTGTCTACTTTTGGAAAGTCTATTCAGCAGTCAAACAATTGGTATGTTGTTAAACAACAGTACAATCCATTGAACACACTGTACTTTTATCACTCACAGCCTCCTATTCATATTAAAAATTAAATGTGGCCCTATCCACGAGCCATCCACCACCAGGGAGTGACTCAACAGAGATGTTGTACATGCTCACCGCAGACCGTGGTGACCGGCCTGCTGCAACACACAAGCCTGAAACTGAGGAGAGGAAAGGAGAGGACATTGCCTCAGAGCCCCCTACAGTGTCTGACTAGGTGCGAGGGCCAGCAACACCATGGATCGTTGATGGAGTATTAGTGGAGATCGACGGCTTGTAGGGAAGCCACACTCCCGCCGCTGTGAGTGAGATGAGCCTAGCCTCTGGAGCTTATTATGAGGAACTTAAGGACATTTTTTATGTGGATTTAATAGACTGATTTGGGGAGGTAATACCCAATGTTCATGAATCTCCTTCGAAGTCTCCACTGGTTCCATCCAGCTCTCCAGAATCTCCTATGTCTCCTGAGTATCTGCTGGTTCTGCCAAGCTCTCCTGAGTCCTCTACTTCTCCTGAGTCTCCGCTGGTTTGACCAGCTCATGTTTTCCTGTGTTCCCTCCCAGCCTTCACCTCCCGCCTCCTCTCCTAGAACCAGCCAGTTCCTCAGCCATGCCTCCGCTGGTTCCTCTCAGTCCCTCAGCTCCTCCTCAGTCCGCTCCATCCTGTTGTGCGGATCCGCCTCGGGCCTTCCAGTCACCAGCTCTGCATAGGCATGAAGATCCCCTGTCTTCACACCCAGCCACCAAGTCCCGGAATGTACTTAAGTCTTCAGTCCTCCCTAAAGCCTTCTATACACTGCACAATTTTCGTCTGTCCACTTCCACTTTTTTTCAGCACACATAAAAACTGCAACTGCCAAAGTATGAATCATCATGCTCTTTTAGTTTAACACAAGCACATGCTGATGACGTTTTATTCTTCTATAGTAACGTGCGTCGTAGCCTATGAGTCAAAGTTGTCATCATCATACAGTCTGCATGCATGTCGTACCCAAGTTTATCAGATCCATGTTGCATAGTGTGATTTGCAATGATCTTATAGGACTGCTAAAATCATGCAGTGTGTCTCAGGCTTAAGTCTCTGTCCATTCTCGTTTGTAGTACTGTGGACTTCTCATGATTCACAAGTATTTTGTGATTATAGTCTGTCTCCTTGAATTATTCCTCATTGTGAGAGTTTATATCATATATTATGATATATATGTTACGTAACAAAATAAAAAAATAAAATGTAAAGACTTATTTCAGCTAATTGCCCAAAAAAACAACACAATTCTTAACCTAAAAACAAAATGGAAATGGAAAATATTACATATTACAGTTTTTCTCAGTCGCTTTGGTACATTTCTCGAATCATCCTTGACATTTGCAAAACAGTAAGTGCATTTCTCAAAACAACTCGTACAAATAGCAAAACACCATGGATTACCTGCAAAAGCCAGTCTCTTGCTCAAAATCCTTAGTTCATCTCTCAAAAATAAATATCTGTGTCAATGAACATGTCAGTGCCATCAGAATGACAAGTCCTTGAGTCATTGTGTACGGATAAGACAAGTCAAATTGCTTAGTAATGTTGTCAATATAACAGTGTACTCTGGAGGGATGTTCTGATGTAAACTATGGCTACAGTTTTGATGATAATTATTGTAAATTGTAGGTTACACCTTAGTATATGTGGGAGTTTGATTGCAAGAGACTGGACAAGATTCACATTTATGCTTTTAATGTTTGTACTGTAATTTGTTGACAGACCATGTCATTGCGATACAGAAAGGAAAAG
>NW_015505188.1:1982552-1995671 GCF_001515645.1 Sinocyclocheilus grahami | reverse complement strand
ATGTTGTCAATATAACAGTGTACTCTGGAGGGATGTTCTGATGTAAACTATGGCTACAGTTTTGATGATAATTATTGTAAATTGTAGGTTACACCTTAGTATATGTGGGAGTTTGATTGCAAGAGACTGGACAAGATTCACATTTATGCTTTTAATGTTTGTACTGTAATTTGTTGACAGACCATGTCATTGCGATACAGAAAGGAAAAGGCAGCACTGCATAGCACAAAGAAAAAAAAAACAAAAGTAGAAATGTGAACATATACAATCTCCTTAGGGAAAACTGTACATGCAGTGCTGTAGGAATTACAGTGCAGTCTTCCTACACCTCCTGACGTTCCAGTCTGTTGGGCCACAAATTCTCATCCACATCACAACGAATATCTTCTCTTGCGATGCAGCGTCGAAAGAATCTTTTAGAGTGTCTTATCCAGCCTCTGCAGGCATCGGCTGTGATGTCATCACACGCTGCTTCCATGGCAGCCAGAAGGGTCATCTGTGTATGTGGCTGGCGATCATAATTTTGGCCGAGATACAGTTACATCAAATGTATGCAGCACATATTGCAGCTTTTCTACAGCCATAACAAATGTGTAAAGGTCACACTTGCTGTACTGTATATCACTATACGATGTTGTACTGTTTACTGTGAGGAACAGTTGCTGCATGCTCATACATGTTTTACCTGTACATACTGGTAGCGCAGCTCCTTCACTCTTTCACCATTTCTTTCAAATGGAACCGTGTACAGCTGCTTCATATTCATTTGGTGTCTTTTCAGCACCCTGTCAATGGTTGAGATGCTGACTGTTTGGATGTTTTCAAAGACGTTGTTGTCCTCTATAATGGCACTCTATATCTCCCTTAAACTTATGGCATTGTTTTCTACAACTATGGTGCAAATAGCCTCCTCCTGTTCAGATGTGAAAAGGGGCCCTCTGCCACCCCTGTGAAGCAGTCCTATGTGGAAAAAATATAGTAATGCAAAACACAAAATTGAGTAAGATAAAATGTCACTGTTTATAGTATACTTACTGTATATTGTAAAATGCAAGTGGAATATTGTAATATTGTATGAAGCATTACAGAAAGTATACAGTATTACAGTACAGTGCCTATTGTTAGATTGCATACCTGTTCTGTCGACGAAAAGTCTGAATGATTGAGGACACAGTTGTTCTCCCAACATTTGGCTGCACCCTTCGACCAGCCTCGGCCATTGTAAGCCCATGATTGAGAATGTGGTCTACAAGTGTGGCTCTTATCTCATCAGCATATGTCCTCGGCCTCTTCTCTTCCTCTGTTTTGCCTCCCAACTCCTCTGCTACGCAGCCTCACTCCTCTTCCTCTTCTTCTTCTCTCTGGCTGTTGTTGAGATGCTGACTGTTTGGATGTTTGCAAAGACGTTGTTGTCCTCTATAATGGCACTCTATATCTCCCTTAAACTTGTGGCATTGTTTTCTACAACTATGGTGCAAATAGCCTCCTCCTGTTCAGATGTGAAAAGGGGCCCTGTGCCACCCCTGTGAAGCAGTCCTATGTGGAAAAAATATAGTAATGCAAAACACAAAATTGAGTAAGATAAAATGTCACTGTTTATAGTATACTTACTGTATATTGTAAAATGCAAGTGGAATACTGTAATATTGTATGAAGCATTACAGAAAGTATACAGTATTACAGTACAGTGCCTATTGTTAGATTGCATACCTGTTCTGTCGACGAAAAGTCTGAATGATTGAGGACAATCATTTTGTCTCTTCTCGTCCTCTGTTTTGCCTCCCAACTCCTCCGCTACGCAGCCTCACTCCTCTTCCTCTTCTTCTTCTCTCTGGCTGTTGACCCCGTCCAATTCCTTGTCCTTCCATTGTCAGACATTGAAACATTGTGTTGTGCTCCGGTTATATATATACTTGCCAGTTGATGGTTCATGAGATGCACCTTCGTTAGAGAAAATCAAGATTCACCTGGGAGCAATTTACCAATGCAGGACAGATTTAGAAAAAAAGTCTAATGGAAATGTATAGAAATATGCTTGACATATTATGACAACTTGTTCAACCATTTTGCATGTAAAGACTTATGCTATGAACTAATGCCTAAATGTTGTGGGGGGGTGAGACTATTCAACAGAGACCCATTATAATACATTTTGATCAACATGACATAAGCAATTGATAATGTAGGAAACAGCAGAGAATTGTACATAATCATTTGCATGGATGTACCAAAGCATTTGCAACTTGTTCAAAGAAATGAGAAACTGCTTTTTTGATGTGCACAAGTGACACAATGATGTGAAGATTGAACAGGTAGTTTTGAGAATTTCAATTCTGATCTGAGAAATGGACCAAAGCGACTGAGAAAAACTGTAATAACAATAACATATTAATAAAACTGTAGTATCTCAAAAATACTAAAATAACACTGGTCTTAAGAACACAGGAACAAAGAAAGAAAGAAAGAAAGAAAGAAAGAAAGAAAGAAAGAAAGAAAGAAAGAAAGAAAGAAAGAAAGAAAGAAAAGGAAAAAGAAAGAAAGAAAGAAAGAAAGAAAGAAAGAAAGAAAGAAAGAAAGAAAGAAAGAAAGAAAGAAAGAAAGAAAGAAAGAAAGAAAGAAAGAAAGAAAGAAAGAAAGAAAGAAAGAAAGAAAGAAAGAAAGAAAGAAAGAAAGAAAGAAAAGGAAATGATATGTCAAAATATTGGAATTGTGCATTCAGCATTGCAGTGTAAATACAGCATGATGAACCTGTTGCTGTTTATTGTGTGATTAATATTAATTAAATATTATTGATCAAAACAAAAACAAAAGACTAGTCACTGGTCTTGATTTATTGTTTTGTTCTGTAGTTTTACTGACAGGTAAAAATTATGAATTACTTGGAACAATATTAAGCAATGTTTACATGATTGAGAAAAATTGCAGTGTACATACTACTTAATTTAATATGCATTAATATGAAAATTAATATTATAAATTAAGATGTATGTTCAATAACATTTTAATTTTTGATATTGTATCAAGTTTTTGGTATTAGAGGAACAAAGAAAGAAAGAAAGAAAGAAAGAAAGAAAGAAAGAAAGAAAGAAAAGGAAATGATATGTCAAAATATTGGAATTGTGCATTCAGCATTGCAGTGTAAATACAGCATGATGAACCTGTTGCTGTTTATTGTGTGATTAATATTAATTAAATATTATTGATCAAAACAAAAACAAAAGACTAGTCACTGGTCTTGATTTATTGTTTTGTTCTGTAGTTTTACTGACAGGTAAAAATTATGAATTACTTGGAACAATATTAAGCAATGTTTACATGATTGAGAAAAATTGCAGTGTACATACTACTTAATTTAATATGCATTAATATGAAAATTAATATTATAAATTAAGATGTATGTTCAATAACATTTTAATTTTTGATATTGTATCAAGTTTTTGGTATTAGTGACAGTGGCAACCCAGGTCTTTAGGAACTTACTGTATATGTTTCTATCCTCTCACCTCATCCTATTCTCTTGTAGTTTGCTTAATGAAAAGTTGTTTCTTGATGAACTTTCTTGATGAGTTCCACTCTGCTGTGAATGCATAGTATTAAGAGATAACGCAGTCAGTGTTGCACAGTTAATTTTTTAATGATGTCTGTGTACCTGGCCCACAGTGATCACTACTGTGTCTGCTGACATCTAACAATAAATTAGGTGCTATAAACAGTTCTCTTGCTGACGCCTTGAAACAAAGAAAGCTACATGTGCAGTCCAATAAAGCAAAACCTATAGACGGACGGACGGACGGACGGACGGACGGACAGACAGACAGATAGAGTTCCTGATCCTAATCCAGTTCTGTCACATGTCGTTCCATAGCCAGTTTAAACTAGCAACAGCTAATGAGGAACAAAAAAAAATCTACAACTACAACACCTCAAAGTTAGTATGTTTTTAAAGCAGATAACATCACTTTATTTTCCCACTTAAAACAAGCTGTTGACCGCTCTCTTGTCAGTAATTATGCAGGTGTATAATATGTCCTAGCTGGCTTGCTAAAGTCCTTTGAGAAGCAGCACTAAGCAAATAAGTTGGCAGTGCAATGTGTTTGTGTGGCAGTGAGGTTCTGCAACAGTAGGTGCATCATGTTCATTTAGACATTATACTATTCCTGATCCTAATCCAGTTCTGTCACATGTCGTTCCATAGCCAGTTTAAACTAGCAACAGCTAATGAGGAACAAAAAAAATCTACAACTACAACACCTCAAAGTTAGTATGTTTTTAAAGCAGATAACATCACTTTATTTTCCCACTTAAAACAAGCTGTTGACCGCTCTCTTGTCAGTAATTATGCAGGTGTATAATATGTCCTAGCTGGCTTGCTAAAGTCCTTTGAGAAGCAGCACTAAGCAAATAAGTTGGCAGTGCAATGTGTTTGTGTGGCAGTGAGGTTCTGCAACAGTAGGTGCATCATGTTCATTTAGACATTATACTATATTGCCATGACCAATGTGAAAGTTAGAAAAGTCCAAAATAATGTTGTAATGTCTGTCCTATCAAGCTATTCTTATTATATCTAAATAATAAATGCTCATTTGTTGCATTTTAAAGAGTTTAAGTGGTAAAAAGTGTTGAGTTTTACAAATGGTTTGACAAAATTATGAACATTTTATGAAGCAGATTAAGCAGGAATAATTTAATGTTTGTCCTTTAAATTACTAGAAAGTACTAACATGTACCTTCAAGGTACTAATATGTACCATTTAGGGGTAAATGGGGTACAAAGATCTACCTTTTAGTTTTGGTTTTTGTTTTTGTTTTTTATGTCAGTGACAGCTTTGTGCCTTTTTTACCCTTTAGAAAGGTTCTAATATGAACCATTTAGGCATTAATACCTACTGTGTACGTATAATAATATACACCATCAAGGTACTAGGGGTAAATAATGCACAAAGATGTCCGTATGTCTTGTATCTTTTTTTCTGAGAGTGTAGCATAGAGAATGTCACATTTGTTTATTTTGATCATTTGGGCATTACAAATGGTACATAGTACATTCATTTTTACAAACCTTCAAAAAGTAAGTATGCCCTAAATGAATCTCAAACCCCTGATGATTTCATTCAAGTAGTCTACAAACACCATCGTAATGTTTTCATGTCCTCCGCTAACAACAAGCTCAGATGGTGCTTTCCAAGACACAATGAGAGACATGCAGTTTGTGTGATAGGACTAAATTACTTCTCCATCTTTAAATTTTCAATCACATCATGGTTGGGATAAGCCTCCAAAAACACCTGTGAGCATCGCAGTAGTGCAGCGAACGTATTTGTGCAGCCTAGTTTCCACCAGCATTCTAATGATTTGCTCGTTATCAATTTTGCAGTGGGATTGCACATTCTGTGCTGTGATGTAGGCTGAGCTAATTTCAATTTTGTCACGGATAATGCCACTTCATTTTCTGCTGTAAAATTCCAAACAAAACATCCATCAAACTCCCCCCTACGATATTGTACTTGACAAGGCATTTAAAAACAAAAACACTTTACAATCTGAAGTGGGGGACCACTGGCACAGTGGTGGAGCTCCTATGGCTGTGCTGGCCAACGGGCTACAAAACCACATTCTGCATGTGTTGTTCTCCATATTAAATGGGTCATATGATGCGATTTCAATTTTTCCTTTGTGCGTAAAGAAGATCTGTAAAGTTGCAAAGACTAAAGTCTCAAATCCAAAGAGATATTCTTTATAAAAATTCAGAGTCAACCACACCTACCTAAAACGGCTCGTTCTAACACTATGTGGGAAGATTTGCATAACGCTGCCCAAATGTTCACGCAAAGAAAAAAGGCGTAACTTTTATTCTCACTGTAGTATTGTTGACGCTGCAGCCATGTCGTGAAGGAGCTGTGTGCTTCGTTGTGAAAGCGAAACTACTTTGTTTGGTCTTCCAAAAGAGGACGATATCCACTTCGTCATGTCTGGAGCTGATCCGTGATCCCCTCATGCTAGGCCGCTGTGTTTTTCGTTTTCGGTGTGTTTGGTCTTCCAAAAGAGGACACGACTACAAATCAGTGGTTAAGTTGTATTTACAACACTGTTCCAGAACAGTTTAACCCATTTCAAAAAGGCGGGGCATAGAGGAGAAACAATAATGTACAGTATGTGGAAAATAATGTGTTTTTTTTTTATACTTTAAACCGCATAAACACATTTCATTACACCAAATACACAAGATAATGTTCTTTTTAGCAGCATCATATGACCCCTTTAATGCATTTCTATCATAATCCAAGTTCATGCTGATCACTGTTGACATTTCATTCTGTTTTCTAGAGGACTATCAATTTGCAATGTTGCAGTTGAAATAAGCAACCTTGCAAGGCACACAAACAATGAGCACCTATTTTTGGCATGACCACTACATTACACGCCTAAGTCATAGGATAGTATTTACTCAACAGCTCCTCTACCAGAGAGAATATGATTTCTATTATCCATTCAATAACAAGCATTTCATATTGATTTGCATGTGCTTGACGGAGGAGATTTTCAGAGAGATTTTATCAATACATGTGCAAATGCAAAAGTTTGAGTAGATTGTCAGTATTCCAAGTTTGAGTGAATTAGACCCAGTAATCCATTCACCACAGATTGGAGCAGTAAGGGAATGGAAGGAGGGCACCACTGAGCATGTTTTGTGAACTGACACTAATGGATTCTGTGTTTGCATTTAACGAACACTGCTCGAAATATGAATTAACCCTGTTCCAAACATTTGCATTATTAAACAAGACAAATCATTACAAGCTATGGTTTTCTAAAACACAATAACAGGTGTGCAATTATGATAAGTCATTCTAAGCAAGACAACTTAAGTATATTGTCATCGTGTTATTTAATTTTAATTTGTTGACAGGCGATGAAAAATTAATTTGTAAGTACACGGTGAGGACTAATCTAGACAGACATGGATTTGCTGTAACTTCCCACAATGAGATAAAGCGTTCAATAGTTATCGTTGTAGGAAAGCTGTTAGACGGTTTTGACTAAGCCCAGTTTTCTCTGCCTGGCAAATGAAATGTCTTTCTCTGGTTCTTGCTCTCCATCAATGATTGAAAATCACAAACTTCACCACATCACATCACTTTAGATAGATCTTAGCTTTAAAGCTTTCCACAGCAGTTGTTTAGGACTCTCACAAAAACACAGTGAAAATCTCATCAGCCCCAAACCAAATAAAAGAAGGGAGATTTTAATGCCAGATGCATGCTGTAGCAAAAGAAACCTGTAGATGTGCAAACAAACAGTTTAAAGGGGTCATATGATGCGATTTCCTTTCTCTTTGGAGTGTTACAAGCTCTTGGTGCATAAAGAAGATCTGTAAAGTTGCAAAGACTAAAGTCTCAAATCCAAAGAGAGATTCTTTATAAAAGTTAAGAGTCAACCACACCTACCTAAAACGGCTCGTTCTAACATGCCCCCACATATCTACATCACTATGTGGGAAGATTTGCATAACGCCACCCAAATGTTCACGCAAAGAAAGAAGGCATAACTTTTATTCTCGCTGTAGTATTGTTGTTGCCGCCGCCATGTCGTGAAGGCACTGTGTGATTCGTTGTGAAAGCGAAACTACTTTGTTTGGCCTTCCAAAAGAGGATGATATCTGCTTCGTCATGCCTGGAGCTGATCCGTGCTGGTTGCTGAGGAAATACTACAACTTTGCGCTGTGGATCGCCGGATCGGCTTTCACCGTGGACGAGGCGGAGTCCAGCCCGGGGTCTCCTTAGTCAAATCCGCCGCCTCTGCTCACTCTATCCCTCTGGCAATTCCTCACTTTATCCCCCGGCCTCCATTCACTCTAGGCCGCCGTGTGTGACGCTGTGTTTCATTGTGAAAGCGAAACTACTTTGTTTGGCCTTCCAAAAATGGACATGACTAGAAATCAGTGGTTAAGTTGTATTTACAACACTGTTCCAGAACACTTCAACCCAAATATTCAGAAGTGTGCAGCACATTTTATGGAGGACTGTTTCCTGATCCTGGGAGAGTAGACTACAATGCCAGCTGTTCTGACTCAAAGATTGTAAGTACGTTTTTTATATTTAAAGGGTTTTTATATTTTATATATTTAAAGCGAGTTTTTTGGGCAGTGTAGAGTAGGGCTTGTTGTTTGTCATTTCTCCGATCACAAATGCAGACATGGTTTTATGTTTACGTGGCGCGATGCAACGCAACGCGTAAAAAGACAGTATAAGTCATTATAATCCATAATTATGTCCCCACTGGATGCAAAGAATGCCTCGTTTATAATGGGTTTTCCTGTTTTTGAATCATCGCTCCGGCCTGACAGGGCATCATCACAGTATGGTGAGGGGCGTAACATTTCCGTCACACGCTTGAGGTATTCGGCCAATCACAACGCACTGGATAGCTGCCCAACCACAGCACACCTCGCTTTATTAGAACGATGAGCTTTGTAAAAATCGACGCGTTTCAGAAAGGCGGAGCATAGAGGAGAAACAATAATGTACAGTATGTGGGAAATAATGTGGGGATTTTTACCTTAAACCGCATAAACACATTTCATTACACCAAATACACAAAATAATGTTATTTTTAGCAGCATCATATGACCCCTTTAAAAAACAAAGTTTAATGGAATAGTTACATTTTCAAAAATGCAATGGTTAATTCAAAAATGAAAGTTGCAGCAATTTAGTCACCCTAAGACCCACAGGACATCCTGTTTGTTTCTTCATCAAAACAGATTTGGAGAAATGTGGCATTATATCACTTGCTCAACAATAAATCCTCTGCAGTGAATGAGTGCCATCAGAATGTCCAAACAGCTGCTAAAAACCTACCAATAATCCACAAGTAATTCATACAACTCCAGTCCATCAATTAACACATTTTATGAGGTGAAAAACTTTGTTTGTAAGAAACAAATTCATCATTCATCAAGATATTTTAAGCTTCAAACTATGAAGTACTAGTCCTCTATCCATAATATTGCTTTTTCCAGTGAAAAAGATGTCTTTTCTGAATCAGGAGAGATATATGCACAGATCAAGCACTGTTTACAAGTGAAAGCAGTTGAAAACAGTTCCAAACAAATATGTCTGTGGATTTTGATTTCTGGAATCTTTGGAAAAAATTTGAAATATTTTTTTCACTGGAGGAAGCATTATTATGGATTATGGCCGGAAGTGATTTAAAGTTTGGCAGGATGGATTCATCATCCAAACACAAAGCTTTTAGCTTCACAAGACATTAATTGATGGACTGGAGTCATATGGATTACATGTGGATTACTGTTATGTTTTAATCAGCTGTTTGGAGTTTTCTGATGGCACCCATTCACTGCAGAGGATCCATTGCTGAGCAAGTGATATAATGCAAAATTTCTCCAAATTTGTTCCGATGCAGAAACAAACTCGTCAACATCATGAATTTTCATTTTTGGTACAGTGGGGAAAAAAAGTATTTAGTCAGCCACCAATTGTGCAAGTTCTCCCACTTAAAAAGATGAGAGAGGCCTGTAATTTTCATCATAGGTATACCTCAACTATGAGAGACAAAATGAGAAAAAAATCCAGAAAATCACATTGTAGGATTTTTAAAGAATTTATTTGCAAATTATAGACTCTGTAAAACAAGCCAAACAGCCAACATAAACTGACTGAAATTCTGATGGTGTTGTGAAAAGCTCATTATTTCTATAAAGTTCAAAGGCCTATGTATTCACAAAGGTGAATAAGGAAGAGACTTGCTATAGTTAAAAATATTCTGCTTATGATATGGCACATCAATAATATGGATGATGTGTCGGTTCCCTGTGATAAACTCACTTCATTTTACTTCATTTCTCATGGGTTTGCTCTCCTGCATGGACTTTATCATTATAGAAATGAGGCTTTTCTGTGGCATCACCAGACATTACAATCTGAAGATTTTCATGCCTATTTTTTCTTGTTTGATGTTTTTATTGGTAAACTGCTCTGGAAGAATAAAAGCAATTGTGAAATATTAGAAATACTTTTTTCTTCTTCAAGATAAGTTAAGTCCCATACTGTTTAAAGAAGAGTTTAGAGCTGATTGTTTAATCTCGCGGTTCTCTAGGCTGCTGTACCCTGGTGGGTAAATAAATGAGAGAAGAGAGCTGGCATCCCATTGAAGCTAGAGTGTTCATTAGAAACTGAACACCAAATGCAGTCTATTTCTGGACTCCATCAATCATGGTTGTACAAATGTCTTGGATGAAATTAGAAAACAAAGAAGTATCCAAAACAGCAGCTAGATTTCAGGCAGAAGTAGGTACACAGCCCAATCCAGTTAAATAAACTAAACTAATAAGAGGGAAACAACAGCATAAACCATCAGAAATCCATAAAACATATGAATTTGAAAACTCAGAATTGCAGACAGGGCTGAAGAGTGTGCAAGGATAAACCATAGCATACAATAAAACAGGAAATGGAAACCAGGTAGATGCAATGAACAGTTCGGTGAATTTCATCAGTGACTAATTCTTCTGAGGGCTCCTTGTGTTGGGCCGGTGGGTGGGCTGCAGGCTCAGATGTTACAGTCAAGAGGTCACAGTTTGGCTGGTTAGCATGGCCCTGTTAGTCCCTGGTGGTAGATGTTATAGCTACATCATCTGGACACATTGATGGCCAGTTAAAAACATTTCTAAAATCAACATAATTCATTAATATAATTGCTTATACTATTATAGTAAAGGTTGTACCAGTGCCAGATTCTGTTTTGGAGGGCTCTTAAAACATAAGACTTATCTTATTTTATCTTATTTTAATTCCCTTTTTTCCCATGTTGACAGAAATAAATCACAGTATATCCGAGAGGCCATGGCTGAGAGGACTTTAAAATAATCTGATTGTGTTTCTTTTCTTGTTTGTTTGTTTGTTTGTTTGTTTGTTTTTTTGTTTTTGGGGGGTACTTACACAATGTTCAAAAGTTTGGGGTCTGTACCATTTTTCAATCATTTATGCTCACCAAGGCTGCATTTCTTTAATTGATAATACTGTAAAAACTGTAATATTTTGAAATATTACTTCAATTTAAAATAATTGTTTTTATTGTAATTTAATTATGTTATGGAAAGCTGAATTTTCAGCAGCCATTACTCCAGTCTTCAGTGTTGCATGATCCTTCAGAAATTATTATATTATATTATATTATATTATATTATATTATATTATTATAATGTTTTTGTGGAAACTGTGATCATTTTTTTTCAAGATTCTTTGATGAATCTTGAAAAGTTCTAAAGAACTTTTCTTGAAAGTTCTTGAAAGTTCTAAAGCCTGGCATTAAACTATTAATTTCTTACTGAGCCCAAACTTTTGAATGGTATATTCTTCTGTTTGTGCTTTATATAAAACCATGCATTTTGGCATTAACATTTCTTTATGAGCCTCTTAAAGAAGTTGTTACAGGTCTGTGAGAGCCAGAAATCTTGCTTGTTTGTAGGTGACCAAATACTTATTTTACCGAGGAATTTACCAATTAATTCTTTAAAAATCCTACAATGTGATTTTCTGGATTTTTTTTTCTCATTTTGTCTCTCATAGTTGAGGTATACCTATGATGAAAATTACTGGCCTCTCTCATCTTTTTAAGTGGGAGAACTTGCACAATTGGTGGCTGACTAAATACTTTTTTGCCCCACTGTATTTAAGGTCAAAGCACGTAAAAACATGTTAAACTCTGTAAAACAAGCCAAACAGCCAACATAAACTGACTGAAATTCTGATGGTGTTGTGAAAAGCTCATTATTTCTATAAAGTTCAAAGGCCTATGTATTCACAAAGGTGAATAAGGAAGAGACTTGCTATAGTTAAAAATATTCTGCTTATGATATGGCACATCAATAATATGGATGATGTGTCGGTTCCCTGTGATAAACTCACTTCATTTCACTTCATTTCTCATGGGTTTGCTCTCCTGCATGGACTTTATCATTATAGAAATGAGGCTTTTCTGTGGCATCACCAGACATTACAATCTGAAGATTTTCATGCCTATTTTTTCTTGTTTGATGTTTTTATTGGTAAACTGCTCTGGAAGAATAAAAGCAATTGTGAAATATTAGAAATACTTTTTTCTTCTTCAAGATAAGTTAAGTCCCATACTGTTTAAAGAAGAGTTTAGAGCTGATTGTTTAATCTCGCGGTTCTCTAGGCTGCTGTACCCTGGTGGGTAAATAAATGAGAGAAGAGAGCTGGCATCCCATTGAAGCTAGAGTGTTCATTAGAAACTGAACACCAAATGCAGTCTATTTCTGGACTCCATCAATCATGGTTGTACAAATGTCTTGGATGAAATTAGAAAACAAAGAAGTATCCAAAACAGCAGCTAGATTTCAGGCAGAAGTAGGTACACAGCCCAATCCAGTTAAATAAACTAAACTAATAAGAGGGAAACAACAGCATAAACCATCAGAAATCCATAAAACATATGAATTTGAAAACTCAGAATTGCAGACAGGGCTGAAGAGTGTGCAAGGATAAACCATAGCATACAATAAAACAGGAAATGGAAACCAGGTAGATGCAATGAACAGTTCGGTGAATTTCATCAGTGACTAATTCTTCTGAGGGCTCCTTGTGTTGGGCCGGTGGGTGGGCTGCAGGCTCAGATGTTACAGTCAAGAGGTCACAGTTTGGCTGGTTAGCATGGCCCTGTTAGTCCCTGGTGGTAGATGTTATAGCTACATCATCTGGACACATTGATGGCCAGTTAAAAACATTTCTAAAATCAACATAATTCATTAATATAATTGCTTATACTATTATAGTAAAGGTTGTACCAGTGCCAGATTCTGTTTTGGAGGGCTCTTAAAACATAAGACTTATCTTATTTTATCTTATTTTAATTCCCTTTTTTCCCATGTTCAATGTATCAATCATTTATGCTCACCAAGGCTGCATTTCTTTAATTGATAATACTGTAAAAACTGTAATATTTTGAAATATTACTTCAATTTAAAATAATTGTTTTTATTGTAATTTAATTATGTTATGGAAAGCTGAATTTTCAGCAGCCATTACTCCAGTCTTCAGTGTTGCATGATCCTTCAGAAATTATTATATTATATTATAT
>NW_015505188.1:1937711-1982024 GCF_001515645.1 Sinocyclocheilus grahami | reverse complement strand
TATATATATATATATATATATATATATATATATATATTCAGAAATGTATTTTACCCCAACAAAATATTTTTTCCCCCAAATCTGTTTTCTGAGAAGATAACTGAGAAGAGGAAAAAAAAACTTGAATTCATCACAACATGTTTCCTATCATCCAAAAAAAAAAACCCAAAGCAGAAAAAAAAATCAAATTAAATGAGAAATAAAGCCAATGGTTTGCTTTACGTCTTGTTTTAATGTTCTATAAAGAAATTCTATTTCCTTTTTGGCACCCAAAATGAGTTACCGATGCAATAAATTCAAAGAGGGTTGCCCCTGTCAATAAAAGGTCAGGTCTTTTGTCGATAGATAGGCTAATTACTTCAAAACATTCTCATCGTTAACGGCCCTACCTGATACAAATGAACACCCACTTTATTGATTTCCCCCAGACAGCTGCTCATTTTGCAGTCTGAGCATGGAAAAGCAGAAAGCCATGTCAATATTGTTTCATGCAGAATACTTTCTTACTTCTCTCTAAGTGTTTGCCCACTTCTTGTTTAACTTGATCACGTTTATTCCAGACACTGGCACTAATTATCTTTTACTTTCATGCTTCAACAGGGAGAGAGCCTTTGAATTACTTGTTCAACTCTTGTCTGGCTTGGCCTATCAAGAGGCAACAGCATACATAATTCATTTGCACAGATTTCTCTGCAACATCTCTGAGCCATCATCAGCCGTTCCCCAGTAACTGCAAAAAATTACAGACAGAACTGTGTGGCGTTTCGAACACTGATCTAAAATGCATCACAGTTGAAAATCCATAACCCAGATGATTATCCCCACTGTCAGTGTCATCAACTTCTATATCAAAAGGGAAGCAATAATCTTTCCTGCTTTAATAGATACAGATTAATTAGGAAATGAAATCCAGGTCCTTGAATGCATAAAAAGAATATATTCATGCATTCCATCATGCTATAACAAAACAGAGATCCTATTCAGTTCTGTGGATCAATAACATGGCCCAGCATTAAAGGGATAGTTCACCCAAAAATGAAAATTCTGTCATTAATTACTCACCCTTAATGGCGGAAGACGTAACTAGAGAGAGAAGAATTGTTAAATAAACTGTTGTTTTTGTATTCTCGTAGTTTCGCAAAACTGAAGTTGAGCCACTGATGTCACATGGACTGTTTTACCAATGTCCTTGCTACGTTTCTGGACTTGGGAACATTACAGTTGCGTTGCTGTCTATGCAGGGTCTGAGAGCTCTCACATTTCATCAAAAATATCTTAATTTGTGTTCCGAAGATGAACGGAGCTCTTACGGGTTTGGAACGACATGAGGGTGAGTAATTAATGACAGAATGTTCATTTTGGGGTGAACTAACCCTTTAAGGCCCATTCAGAGCAAGGATGATAACTATAATAACAACTATAACTACAAAGTTTTTATATTTATCATAATTTTATGGATATAGCAAAATCCACACCACAACTTCAAAAATAGTGACACAGCAGAATAATGTTTTCCAGCCAATGAACAATAAAAACATTGATATCCAATCAGAATCAACCTGGCTTTAAAGAGCTTGAGCATTTAAAGTGGCAGATGATAAAACTGCAGCTTGTGCCTCGCAGTTTAAAATAAACTTATGATATTGTCTGTTGGTGTAGACCAGTGGTGTCAAACTCAATTCCTGGAGGGCCGGAGCCCTGCAGAGTTTTGTTCCAACCCTGCTCCAATACGTTGCTGTCTATGCAGGGTCTGAGAGCTCTCACATTTCATCAAAAATATCTTAATTTGTGTTCCGAAGATGAACGGAGCTCTTACGGGTTTGGAACGACATGAGGGTGAGTAATTAATGACAGAATGTTCATTTTGGGGTGAACTAACCCTTTAAGGCCCATTCAGAGCAAGGATGATAACTATAATAACAACTATAACTACAAAGTTTTTATATTTATCATAATTTTATGGATATAGCAAAATCCACACCACAACTTCAAAAATAGTGACACAGCAGAATAATGTTTTCCAGCCAATGAACAATAAAAACATTGATATCCAATCAGAATCAACCTGGCTTTAAAGAGCTTGAGCATTTAAAGTGGCAGATGATAAAACTGCAGCTTGTGCCTCGCAGTTTAAAATAAACTTATGATATTGTCTGTTGGTGTAGACCAGTGGTGTCAAACTCAATTCCTGGAGGGCCGGAGCCCTGCAGAGTTTTGTTCCAACCCTACTCCAATACACATACCATGTCGTTTTTAAATAAGCACGAAGGACTTGATTAGTTGGATCAGGTGTGTTTAATTAGGGTTGAATCTAAACTCTGCGGGGCTCCGGCCCTCCAGGAATTGAGTTTGACACCCCTTGTGTAGACACTAATAGTCATTTTTCTTGCTGTGAATGGGCCTGATTAATGGAACTGATTAAGGTCTATTCTTAATAGTAGCTGTCTGAGAACAATCCCAGCATGCATTAGTAATGCTGCACCCAAGGAATATCATAGATACACCAACCACACTAGACCCTTGTTGTCATGCAATCAGTGCTCCTTTAAAAGCACCTTCTCTCCACTCAGTCAGTGTCTGGTCTCAGTGTTACAAAAGTGACTCTTACCTGACTCTCCATGTATGGACTTACCTGTTCTCATGGATTTAACTTCATCGTTGATGCTTTCTTCTGAACCCATCCGTTCTCTTCCCTGCATAAGAGAAAAGACTCTTTACACAAAGCGAAGTTGCATTACTATTATAGCTCTGTATACTATTTACTCACCTATTGTCTGTCTTTGATCCTCCACTGTTGGTTATCCTGAATAAACACTGAAGTATTGTGACTTACCTTGGGGGTATTCCAGAAAGCAGGTTATGTGACATACCCGGGTATGTTTAAGGGTAAGTAAGCGTTCAAAAAACGGAGATAACTTATTCTCTGAACATAACCTGCTCCAGAGTAGGTTCTGTTTCAGGGTTAGTTTACTTCAGCGCTATCAGTACATGCGTGACCTATTGACGAGACTCCAATGGGCGTGACAGATTGCACACAGTATTATATATTATTACAATATAGTTATAGTAATATACAACATTATAATTATATATATTATAAAGCATATATTATAAGTAATATATAAGGTAATATTTAAGTCGTGTCAATATTAATAAAGCACTATAATAACAAGATGTATGTATTCTAAGATATTTATTATATTTATTTTATTGTCATCTCACACATGGATCTGCGAACGTTTTGCAACAGGATGTTTTCTACAATGTATTTCTATAATAAAAATACATTATCATATGTCTTATCAATAAACATCAAACAAACAATATAATTATTTTCTCAGTGATTAAGCAAAGTTTGAAAAATGATTGCACCACCAATTTTCAGTTCAATTCAAGTTTATTTGTATAGTGCTTTTCACGATACAAATCATTGCAAAGCAGCTTTACAGAAATTTAAGTTTCTACAATATATTTAGTAGTAGCTTATCCGTGGTGACTGTCAGTTAATGTACATATGGCAGAAATGTACGGAAAAATCAATTAAAGACGTAATCAAACAGACGATGAACACTATTAACAGCAATTATTATATGTTGTTCTCTCAATTAGGTGGCGATATGCACTAGGTATGTAAATAGCCATTGAACAAAAGAAGAAAGAAGCAGTATGGCGCGCTTTTTCTTAATCCGTTTCCATAGTGACTTGTCGATTCGTGGCTCTTTTGAGAATGTCTTGTGTGTTAACTGTGAACATACTCTGAGTTGACTTAACTTACTCCCGGACATGTTTTTGGAACCAGCATGCCTCAAGTAAGCAAGGTTTGGGTTAATCAACCAAGAGTTCAGGGTATATGTGACTGTAAGTTAACCTTGCTTTCTGGAATATACCCCTGTTCTGTTCCCGTCTGTTTGATGACAAAGAACCGGTACTAACTTAATTTTTTTAAAGGAAATTTTTTTTAAAAGAAAGAACATATAAAATTAACTGTCAGTATTGTGTGTAAAAATTACTCAATATTATGTTGCACTCTTGTGGCCGTGATATTGGTTAATCAAATAATTTGTTAGTTTATTTGTTTGTTTAAAAGGAGTGTCTTAGGCTATTTTCAATGATGCATGGCAATTACAAGCTTTACAGCTACTTAGAAAATGCAGATATTGGCTCATGAAAATAAAGTTGTTTTGATTTTTCTTCAGATTTTTAGTATGAATCACATTAAAGTGTTTTCCTGTTGCCCTTTAAGTCATTATTTGAACTGTTGTACTTACTAGGTGATCTGTGTACCATTACAGTTATAATCAAGACTACTAGTCAGAGGGTTTGCTTCTTCCCATGGCTCTGCCTTGTTTGTGTAAAGTGTTGCTTTTCTGTTATATTCCTGGGTCTGAAAATCCAGAAAAGAAACCAAAGAGAATGTTGTTAAAACTTTCAAATCAATCAGGCAAAATAAAGGGAATTCGGGTTGCTGAGATTTGATGTAACATCTGTGCCAAAGGTTCTATCCGATGAGATATAATGCATTTCAGATGCATTTCCGCCTTATTTGTGCACTCAATTGAGGCTACTTACCAAACTGGATATTCATGAAGACATACACAGAATCACCAAGGGACTGCAATCTGGAGACCATCAAAGATCCATATGTAGCATTGGAAAGAACACATTTTCCTGGATCAATGCATAAATAAGGCCATGATACCACTGGTGACTTGACTTAGATAATAGTTTGCCTAGACCACAAAATCTATGGCAATGGGATTTAATTATTTAGCTTATTGGAACTGATTCGCATACTGCATGTACAAAAAAAGACAATATATTCTTAGTCGCAGACTGACTGTCTTTTGTGGTTTTACTCAAGATAATCACCTGTAGATGTTTAATGTTTTGTTACAAAACAACAGAATAGAATTTCTGAGGATGAGTTATCCATCAATTTTGGGGCATCATCTCATTTGGGAAAAGGAAATTGCATTTAGTTATCTACATTAAGCCATCCACCTTTCTTTCACTCTCTTATTGCACAAGGCACAAATCTCATTTTTCAAATCACCAAACACAGACACATTTAGAAGAGACGTCAACACTAATATCGTTTTCTCTTCATAGTGATTAGATATATTCTTTCTCATGGCCTTTTTACGTTTTTATTACAATGGAGACATCCTTCTCGGACAAAAAAAAAAGTTGATTCAGAAAGCAGCTGTCTTTAAGTGCTACAATTTCTCAAGGTCTAATTGGTGTACTAAACCCAAACCTGCCTTGATCACTCATCCAGATATAGGCCTATTGAGACTAACATGGTCTCTAAACAGTGTCAGTCAAGCCAGACCCTCACTTACTCAGAGGATCTTGTAAATGACATCCCTACCAGTGTTGAAAACCCATAGAGGATCCATGACTCGTCCATGAAAGCCACCTCAGCGTAATTAATGCCCAGACACGAGAGGCAGAGATCGTGACCATCAACCGGCGCCAGGGAACGACCGCATACAGAAACGCACGGATGGAAGGGCATCTTTAAAAAGACGCATCTTTAAAAAGACATTTCACCCGTGAATGCTCTTTTAGAACTGCTCTTTTAGTGTGCTGAAACGCACAGGGGAGATGGCCACCTGCAACACAAACAGGGGATGGTGCAGCCTGATGTGTGCAACCCACTCGACACGGGAAGAACCACCGCCGCTGAAGCGCCGTACCACCAGCACGAGAGCTTCCTAAGAGCGTGCTTGTACTCAAACTCATAGTTTCACTGAAGCAGAAGATCAGGAGCAGAACGATGAGACCGCTCTGCTCCGAAGCGAAAAGCTGAATATGCGCTGCACCAGCTACCTACTTATACTCACACTGTGATCAGCAGCAGCTGGATGCAATAATCGCATGCCAATGTGTATTGGCTCCGTTTGTTACTTTAAATAGATTGGGTTCTCTAAGTGATATCCCAAAGACACGAGAGGCAGAGATCGTGACCATCAACCGGCGCCAGGGAACGACCGCATACAGAAACGCACGGATGGAAGGGCATCTTTAAAAAGACGCATCTTTAAAAAGACATTTCACCCGTGAATGCTCTTTTAGAACTGCTCTTTTAGTGTGCTGAAACGCACAGGGGAGATGGCCACCTGCAACACAAACAGGGGATGGTGCAGCCTGATGTGTGCAACCCACTCGACACGGGAAGAACCACCGCCGCTGAAGCGCCGTACCACCAGCACGAGAGCTTCCTAAGAGCGTGCTTGTACTCAAACTCATAGTTTCACTGAAGCAGAAGATCAGGAGCAGAACGATGAGACCGCTCTGCTCCGAAGCGAAAAGCTGAATATGCGCTGCACCAGCTACCTACTTATACTCACACTTTGACCAGCGACAGCTGGATGCAATAATCGCATGCCAAACTCATTTAGTTTACACTCGAAGTGGATTGGTCTCTCTAAGCGAGATCCCAATTCGTCGGTCATCTGACGTGACGTCGAGAGTGACTGACTGAAATGGAACAAAAACTCCTAACCCTATGCTTTATTTATGCAAATATAAAACCACCGTGTACTGCCTATGATTTATACAGTTTTATACTATGTCAATTTATTTCTCAGCCTCTTGCTTGTTGTCTGAGATCATCTGTGTCTGTTCTCCCAAAGACAGACATTCTCAATTCTGACATGTTCAATAGTTCGATCACTGTGAAATAAAAAAAAATTGTACATTAAACAATAAATTTGAGGATTTTTGATCTGTCCAAATGTTAGAAGCCAAAGCTGTTTTTCACATTAAAAAATATTGATGGATTTTTTCACATTAAATTAATTAAAGGTTTTTGCACATGTTTATATACAATAAAGCCACTGAATTGTGATAGAGGTCACAGAGTCTTTGCTATTGCATATGTTCTGAAAGAGATTAGATCCAGACACACACTTGATTATTTTGGACATGTGCAGCTGTAGGAATAAGCATTAATGCCTGCTGCACATTTGCAGTCTTGGGAGCCAGGAACTTCATCAGAAAAACCTCTTTGCAATTTACAGGCTCTTCACGGGCAGAAACCTATTTGAACGTAACTCTAGCAACCTAATGTCTGTGAAGCAATGAATATTCAGGCTCATGCTCCACTTCCCATTCTTTCTGGTGGGAGAAGGCCTTATAGCTCTGAGTTTGCAAAGCCACTCATTACTAGTGTTGCGTAGCCAGACTTATGGCTGCACACTTAGACAGGAAGAGACTGTTTAAACAACATATAAAGCAAACAACTACAGTTTGTTTAAATTGTATCTGTTGCTTAGGGGGAACATTAACTGATATATTATATTTAGTGCTGGGCAACTATTAAAAATTTTAATTGCGATTAATCGCATGATTTTTCTGTGATTAATCGCGATTAATCGCATTGTTATGCACAAAATTCAATAATGAATTCAAAAGTAGTGTATTGTGCAATTTTTTCATTTAAAAGTACTGCTATATGAACAAAAGTGCAATACCATTTGGTTTGCAAACACTTTAAACAAAAAGGGGCTTTTTTACAGCAGTATTCCTTTTACATAGTAGCAGTTAAAATATTTATTGTAAATCTCAACTTATAACATTAATGTAATCAAATTAAATATAAAACCAAAGCTATTTGCCACTGCCAGGACACAAACGTTTTTATAGAAAATAGTTTATGGTTTGTTATAGAAAAACAAGTTATGCTCAGAGTCCAGAGCCTCGATCATAACATTATAACAGACACTTTCCGAGTAGAGACCTGCACTATCGCGGGACCCAACGCAGCAGAGTGCGGCGCAGGACAACACTTGATGGGCGGGTAGAGACTTTTGTGTGCAGGATGCGGGAGAATAAGGGTGTATCACACTAGGCAATCTTAAAGGGATACTCCACCCCAAAATAAAAATGTTGTCATTAATTTCTTACCCCCATGTCGTTCCAAACCCCTAAAAGCTTTGTTCGTCTTCGGAACACAATTTAAGATATTTTGGATGAAAACCGGGAAGCTTGTGACTGTCTGATTGATTGCCAAGTAAATTAGACTTTCAAGGTCCAGAAAAGTATGAAAGACATCGTCAAAATAGTCCATCTGCCATCAGTGGTTCAACCGCAATGTTAAGCGACGAGAATACTTTTTGTACACGAAGAAAACAAAAATAACGACTTTATTCAACAATTCATCTCCTCTGCACTCTTAAAAATAAAGGTGCTTCACGATGCCATAGAAGAACCTTTTTGTCTAAATGGTTCCATAAAGAACCTTTAACATCTGAAGAACCTTTCTGTTTCACAAAAGGTTCTTTGGGGCGAAAGAAGGTTCTTCAGATTATAAAAAGGTAAGAAAGAGATGGTTCTTTAAAGAACCTATGACTGAATGGTTCTTTGTGGAACCAAAAATGGTTCTTCTATGGCATCGCTGTGAAGAACCTTTTGAAGCACCTTTATTTTTAAGAGTGTGTGTCTCTCCGCATCACCGTAGCGCCATTTTGGAGAATAACCACTGAACGCAAGAGGCGTATGCTATTCTGTGTCAGCCGCGACACAAGGATACGTTCTCTTGTATACGTTGTTATTATTATAATATGTTATTTTTGCACAGAATAGCGTATGTTGCTTGTGGGGGTAAGTGATTAATGACAACATTTTCATTTTGGGGTGGAGTATCCCTTTAACCGTGCTCGAGCGTGTCTGACCCCCAAAGCCCGGTTCGTTTGACTAGTGTGATCGCTCCGTGCCGTGGTTCGTTTAGCCATCCCTGGCTCGGTTGGAAGAGGTGGGTCAGAGCACGGCTCAGTGTGAGCGGAGCGCGGAACTTCTGATACGTGCAGCATGATTGTATCAGAACATGTCTGAGCGGCAAAAGTGATAGATCTGTAAAGCAAAATATTGTGAGAGGGCCGTGTGTTACCGCGTCCCAAACGACTCAAAATAATAAACCACAAAGTTAACAAAACGATGCACTCCACTGTGCTGAGCGAGAGCGCTTCTCTGCTGCCTTCACGTGCTATCAGAAACTTCCTATTTCCCACTTATGAAGTCGTGAGCACTTCATGTGAGCGCTGCGGTGCTGCAGTCTTGGCCTTCCTCAAATGCTCTCATTGGTATCTTGAGACGTGTGATGACACCCATCCAAAACCAGTACTGAGCAACATCCCACCCCTCCTGTGACCCATGGCAATAAAGCAGACTTGACTTGACTTGATGGTTTGTCTGTATATGTATTCAGAGCCAGTAAGCAATTCACAATAATAAAAAACTGTGTTAACGCGTGATAAAATAATTGTTGGCGTTAATCAATTAATGCGTTAACGTGACAATAACGTGTTAACTTGCCCAGCCCTAATTATATGATATGATATTATATTATATTAGAGCATTATGGAATAAAGAAAACAAATTGTGCAGGAAATATATAGTGGATTATAATAATAATAATAAATAAAAATTCCTTACATTTATATAGCGCTTTTCTGGGCACTCAAGGCACTTTACATAGAAGGGGTGAATCTCCTCAACCACCACCAGTGTGCAGCATCCACCTGGATGATGCGACAGCATCCATAGTGCGCCAGAACGCACTATAACACCAGATCCTTCAGCTCCTCCCACGTGTTCACAATCACCTGAATAATAATGCACTCCACCTGTCAACACCATTCAAGCCCATTATAAAGCCACCATCACATCCCTTCCTCACTGTCTGGTCTTGTTGTTCACATGCATGCATCAACCTCCCTGGCTCCTTACCTGATCTATTTACCTGTTCATCTTCAGTCGTCTGCTCAGCTCACCGTGTCCATCACTACCTGTGTGATTACTCAGCTAAATCAAGGCTCTGAACTCTCCAAGAATATCCATAGCTGTGATCATTGCTTTCTCCTCTTCTGAAGCCTCATTTCATAAACTCTGTTGAACTGTACTTACCGGTATTGTCTTCTTCTGTTTTCTGACATGTTCCTTCTGAATATTAAAAAAAACAACAAATTTATTCCTGTTATGGAAAAGCTGAAGTGTCACATGATCCTTTAGAAATCATTCTAATATGCTGATTTGCTGCTCAAGAAATATTTTTTTTGCTCAAGAAGTTGTGCTGCTTAATATTTTTGTGGAAACATACATTTTTTTCAAGATTCTTCAAAAGAAATATTCAAAAGAACATAATTTATTTGAAATCAAAATCTCTCCTGTCACATTTGATTACCACAGCCTTGTTAAAAGTATTTTTTTTAAATACTGACAGCAAAGTTCTGAACTCTAGTATATACACTGTTGTATAAAAGCAATATCATTCTGTTGTACTTAATATCAACACAGCTGTAACTACCTGCAGTCAACCCATGCTTATATTCAGTGTAACCGTGCTCTTGCCCGTGAGCTATTGCTTAAATGTGTCCCAAAGGCTTCCTCAGCCATTTGAAACTTGTCATTCAATCATTCCAAATCCTGTCAAAATAATCTGTTTGATTCATTTTCCCATTCAATAGACCTTCGTGACAGACATGCGAGAAGAAAACTCTCTGAGAAAACATTCTAATCTCTTTCCTCCAGACCCACAGAAAACAGTTTTGTGTTCATTCAGCACTGGAAGGTGCAAGTATCTGTTCATATCGGAGGGGTTCGTTGTCAGCCTCTGCAGCTTTAAACTTCATATAGACAGCCACATTGCACAGCCTCTGAAAATATCTTAGCTGGCACTCCATCAAATGTTTTTAAGCATATCTTTATTTGTATATCACCAAACAAATCAAGTTTTCAGAAAGTTAACTTTATTTCCGTTGGGTTTGTTTGCATTCTTTGCCAGAAGCCATAAGATTAAAATGCTGATCTCGTATTCTCATAATTACATTTTAGGAAGTATACATAGTCTCTGCATATAATTTCTCTTCCTTAATTGACTGATATTTACATACAAGCCACCAGCTGTCCTAACAAAAGTAAATAAACCTGAGAGTGCACCATCCCCCTGGAACACTCTTGGAACAGATTCATTTAATATCGAATCGTGCAATTCTCACCTGTGTAAAACAGCACAGCAACTGCCAAGGAATTGCTTGATTAAATACAACTATACTTTAACTTTTATTGCCATGGGAGTAGTATCAAATGTGATCAAAACACTAAAGAAGGGAATTAGTGGAGGAAAAATAGTCTTTAACTCTGCTTATGGTTTTACTCACTGTTACTTGCTTTAATGGCGGATGTGTGTCTACCTTTGAGTGCAGGTGAGGACACGTTCGAGATGCATTCGGTGCAGGTCGAGCTGGAGGCCGTGGAGAAGCAGATCCGGGACCTGATGGCAAAGCAGACCCAGCTGAGAGCGCGGAGAGCCGCGCTGGAAACATCCCAGGCTGACGCTCACAAGTCCGAGGTAAGTATACAGCGCGCTGCTAACTCTCCCACCACCTCTAATCATCCCAACATGAGAGACAAGCTGTATTTTATTGGGTCATTCTCAAATTTGCTGGAATAACCATAGCCTGTTTCTCTAAATTCATAAATACATGCAAATTCTGTTATATGGCCTACAAATTGCATTGTAACGCTTATTCAGACTTCAAAATCTCTAATTTTTGTGTCTAATCTGATTGCAACAAGGATATTTACTATGTTAATTCAAAGAGTGTTTATTCATGCAAAATGTGTTACCCGGTGCAGTGTGTTAATTGAGTAAAAGTATAGACACATTATACATTTTAGTTACCATTAAGGATGAGCTACGTACAGTAAATGCTGGTAATTAATGAATTGTGGTTCCCATTGACTACCATTTTACGGACAAAAAATACAATGGAAGTCAGTGGGTACCGAAACTGTTTGTTTTCCAACATTCTTTAAATTGTCTTCTTTTGTGTTCAGTAGATGACAGAAAGTCATACAGGATTGGAATGACATGAAGGTGAGTAAATGATAACAGAATTTTCATTTTTGGGTGGACTATCTCTTTAATAATCCTCGGTTTCTAAATTATGAGTGTGAATTTGAATTATGGATGCTACATTTAGATTTATCATTTAGAGATGATAGGAGATTGGAAATAGAAAGGAACGTCTCGGTTACGTATGTAACCCTTGTTCCCTGAAAGAGGGAATGTAGAGACGTCACATCGGTGACCGACGAATTGGGATCTCGCTTAGAGAGACCAATCTACTTTGAATGTAAACTAAACGAGCCAATGCACATTGGCATGCAATGATTGCATCGAGCTGCCGCTATTCGCAGTGCGAGTATAATTAAGCAGTGGGTGCAATGCATACTCAGGTTATCGCTGAGGAGCTGAGCCGGTGATCTGGCCGCTTAGTGGTGGTACAGCAGCTGTGGCGATGGGACGTGATGTCTCCGTTCCCTCCTTCAGGGAACGAGGGTAACATACGTAACCGAGACGTTCCATTTCAGTCGGTCACTCTCGACATCACGTCGGTGACCGACGAATTGGGATCCCTACCAAAGCGCCATGGATACTGCCCTTTCCAGTGTCCTGTGCGAGCCTCCTGCACCCCCCTTTTTGGTGTAGGCCCAGTAGCCCCTCACTGCAGAACCCAAGATCCAGGGGGCGTGGTTGGATCCACATCTAGGGGGTGGAGATTGGTAGATTTAGGGGTGGAGATGGGTGGGTTTAGGGATCGGGTAGGTTTAGGTACATGTAAGGTGGGAGGAGTTGGATCTGGATCCAAACACGGCCCTTGGATCTTGTGTTCTGCAGTGAGGACCATCACTGTAGGCCGGGGCTCGCAACAAGAAGACCAGTCACTGTTGTCATAGCACTACCCACTCAGTGAGATTGGATAACACTAGGAAAACTTATCCATTCCCCTTGGAACATGAATGTTGCGGAAGCCCCATCCTTCCCGAAGGAGGTTTCGGAAGCACTTACACATATGAAAACCGTTTAGGTGCATATGGAAGATTTAGAGGTGAGGAGAGGAGAAAGTCTGCCAGGGAAACATGGGCTCTGAGGCTATACCGTGGACTTTACACATATGGGATCCGCTTAGGTCGCTACAAATGGAACCCAGCCCTCTTCCAGTTCTCAAGGATTCATCGAGTGAGGGCCTGGCGCCTGACGTTCCGCCACGTCTGGCTGCCGAGGGGATGGAGGAGCTCGACAGGGTATACAGTACGGATTCTCTGGAGTGGTTTTAGCAAGCCGACACTAAACCACGGCCTCTCAGGGCTTCAACACGTTTGAGATGAGAACACAGGAGGATACCGCCCCACATGAAGGCTGTAGAATATAGCGAATGTGTTGGGGGTCGCCCAGCCTGCAGTTCTACAAATGTCTGTCAGCGAGGCACCACGAGTCCATGTACAATCTTAAAGTGCGGATGGGACAAAGCAAAGCTAGGGCTGGGTCTGCCTCCTCCGGGGGCAGTGCTTGTAGGTTCACCACCTGAACCCTGAAGGGAGTAGTAGGAACTAGAGACCTGCACTCCTGTGGGAGTACCACGAGACCCAACGCAACAGGATGCGGCGCGGGACAACTCTTGATGGGCGAGTGTGGGTGGGAAGAGACTCGTGTGTGTGCGGGATGCGGGAGAATAAAATGATTTGTGGGACTCCCGCAAAATAGAAATTATCTAAACATAACGTATATAAAACGTATAAATTGTTATTTATGTGTTGCACAAAAGCAAAAAGAACAGCAAATAACATTAAAATGAGAGTTTCTATTTCTAACACGTGTTTAAAGGGTTGTGCAATGTAGGCAATCACAGACTCAGCTGTTGATTTCTGGAACGCAATGGCCAACCAGAGGTGATTAGTTAGAATCCACTCAGCGCATTGCTGAAATTGCGTGCTCACGAATCGTCTAATTTTAACACACGAAGTGTAGACATTGTGAAAGATTCATTGTGCATATGTTCATTGTGTTATAACAGAGCTTTATGAGATCGCGATGAACTGAGATGTCAGCTTTTAGATAAAGGAAGCTGCTCGCATTCTGCCATGTCAAACCATGCACACAGCAGCCCATGCTTGCTTTTCTGGTAAAAAATAACAGTGGTTTGTAAATGTTGATGCTTAGCCTAAATAACAAATATTTTATCGGGAGCATTTATGTTGGGTTTTGTGGATCTTAGGAGATGTTACAGAACCCTTTAATGTAAATTTCTTTGATGTGCTGAAAAATAAAATCTATATAGATTACTTTTATGCTGGCTTTTGCGGGCGGGAGCGGGCCCAGATAAGATATTTTTCTGCGGAGGTCTCTAGTAGGAACCTTGGGCACATAGCCAGGCCGGGCCCTCAGGGTTACCTGGGAGTCAGCCAGCCCAAACTCTAGGCACGATTCGACGACAGAAAATGCGTGCAGGTCCCCTACCCTCTTGATGGAGGCCAATGCAACCAGGAGCAGAGTCTTAAACTTTAGCTCGACTGACTGCAAAGGCTCAAATGGGACCCATCATGTAGTGCTTCGAGCACCAGAGACAGGTCCCAAGAAGGTACAGAGGGAGGTTGAGGAGGGTTCAACCTTCTCGCTCCCTTAAGGAACCTGATGACCAGGTTTTGCTTCCCCACCGTTCTCCCCTCCACGGGGTCGTGATTAGCAGAAATAGCAGCGACGTAAACTTTATGGGTGGAGGGAGACAGCCTTCACTCCAACACTTGCTGCAAGAAGGAGAGCACGACTCTGATCGGACATCTTCCGGGGTCCTCTCGACGAGAGGAACACCACTCGACGAACAGGTTCCACTTCAAGGCGTAAGCGTGTCTCATAGACGGTGCTTATGCCAAAGTGATGGTGGAAGTGATGGTAGCCACTACCTCTTGGGGTAGGTCACCTAGAACCTCTGCGTACTGTCCAGGGACCAGACATGAAGTTTCCAGAGGTCTGGACGCGGGTGCCACAGGGTGCCCCATCTCTGAGTCAGTAGATCCTTCCTCAGAGGGGCTTCCTGGGGCTGTCACAAGGGGCATCAGTTCTGGGAACCAGATCTGAGTGGGAGTGAGCCAGTTCCTGCATGAGGCATGCTGTCTGTTCGACCGAATCCAACTCCATACCGAGAAAAGAGATCCTCTGTGTCAGGGAGAGTTTGCTCTTTCCCAGTTGACCTGAAGGCCCAACTGGCTGAGGTGCGAGAGCACCAAGTACCTGTGTATCGCATCCTTCTCCAGTAAGACTGCGATCTCTGCACGCAAGACAGGGGCATCTGCAGCCTTCACCGAAGTGAAGTGGACGCCCCTTTGAAAGTCAGCAGGAAGACTGGCAGACAGAAATCAGCTTGGAGAAAATCAACAGCAGTTCAGAGTATGAAAAGACAATGCAGAAAAGCTGAGCGGATGTGGCAGAAGACGAAACTTGAAATACACTATAGCATATATAAAGACAGCCTTCGTACTTTCAATGTGGAACTAGGCAAAGCTAGACAGTCATTCTTCTCAAACCTTATAAACAGTAACTTAAACAACACTCGCACTCTTTTTGCTACTGTTGAGAGACTGACAAACCCCCCAAATCAGATTGCCAGTGAAATGCTGCCACAGGGTGCCCCATCTCTGAGTCAGTAGATCCTTCCTCAGAGGGGCTTCCTGGGGCTGTCACAAGGGGCATCAGTTCTGGGAACCAGATCTGAGTGGGAGTGAGCCAGTTCCTGCATGAGGCATGCTGTCTGTTCGACCGAATCCAACTCCATACCGAGAAAAGAGATCCTCTGTGTCAGGGAGAGTTTGCTCTTTCCCAGTTGACCTGAAGGCCCAACTGGCTGAGGTGCGAGAGCACCAAGTACCTGTGTATCGCATCCTTCTCCAGTAAGACTGCGATCTCTGCACGCAAGACAGGGGCATCTGCAGCCTTCACCGAAGTGAAGTGGACGCCCCTTTGAAAGTCAGCAGGAAGACTGGCAGACAGAAATCAGCTTGGAGAAAATCAACAGCAGTTCAGAGTATGAAAAGACAATGCAGAAAAGCTGAGCGGATGTGGCAGAAGACGAAACTTGAAATACACTATAGCATATATAAAGACAGCCTTCGTACTTTCAATGTGGAACTAGGCAAAGCTAGACAGTCATTCTTCTCAAACCTTATAAACATGAACTTGGGAGGATGCCAGGCGAACTGAATCGCATAGCCGAGTCTGATGGTCTGAAGGAGCCAACGAGACAGACTGGGCAGCGCTAGCCAGGCTCCCAGATACCGTACAAGTGGCAACAACGGAACCACCACCAGTGGGGCAGCGAAGAGGAACGCAGGCTGGTCTGAAGTGGGGTCTGAGTGTGTGCACCACTTACCTGCATTCGAACAGAGGGTACGTGAGTAGCACATTTGATAGCACTCTCGAACCACCTACTGCTGCTCACTGGCGAGAGAGGAGGGTGAGTGTGATCTGAGACTGGACCATCCACAGCTCCCCATCCCCTCTGGGGACCCAGAGATAGAAGAAATTGCTCTTTTGCAGAGGTTTTGGGTACCAATGATCGTGAAGTCAGTGGCGGGGAAAAAATAAAAAATAAAGATTCTCCGCCCGGCCCTCCTCCGGGGGAGGGAGTGGTGCTTTACCATCTCCCGAAGAGCAGCTCCCTCCATCTCTGGGTCGCCCGTCTCAGGGTCTCTTGCTCTTCCACTTGCTGCTAGGTTTGGCAGGGGCTTGGACAGGCGGGACGGCTGCCCTGCAACCGGCTCCACGGCACTGCTTGGCTGAAGACTGCTGCGTGGGGGCGGAGGCAGGGGGCTGACCTTGACGACGAGCAGACTGAGGCACTGCCGCCGATGACCGGGTGGAGGCAGCAACTGCCAGCTGGGGCAGGATGTGATTGATGGCCTCGGTCTGCTTCTGTGTGGCGGAGAAATGCTGGGCGAAGTTCTCCACTGCGTCGCCGAACAGGCTCGCCGGGGACACAGAAGTGTTTAGGAACCGAGTCTTGTCGGTCTTCCTCATGTCAGCTAGACACAGCCAGAGATTGTGCTCCTGGACAACCATCGTGGACATTGCACAACCCAGAGACTGCGCAGTGACCTTCGTCGCACGTAGCGCGAGGTCAGTAGCAGTGCGGAGTTCCTTGAGAACTTCCGGGTCGTGACCACCCTCATGCAGGTCCTTCAGTGCCTTGGCCTGATGAACCTGCAATAATGCCATGGCGTGTAAGGCAGAGGCAGCTTCTCCACAGCCCCCATAAGCACTGCCGATCAGGGCCGATGAGTACCTACGGGCCCAGGAGGGGAGCGACGGCTTGCCCCGCCAGGGGGCAGCGGTATTTGGACACAATTGCATCGCAACCGACCACTCCACGGGAGGGAATTCCGTTTACTCCCGCACTGCAGGGTGGTGAAGGGGGACGAGGCACCAGAGTGGGTTCTGGCAGTGAAAGGTGCCGTCCACGACCCAGTAAGCTCATCATGCATCTCCGGAAAGAAAGGCACCGGGGTGGGGCCCTGAGAACCAATGCGAGCCACCGCGAGAAACCAATTGTCCAGCCTAGAGGGTTCAGGACACGGTGGAGGCTTCTACTCGAGCCCAACCCTCTCGGTGGCCCAGGCAAGCATCCGGATCCGCATCCAGCATTGCTGGCCACCCATTAGGCGGTAGTGCTGTTGGATCATCCTCTCCAAAAAGGTCTGGCTCATCCTACGATGCAGCGATCGACATCCAGTCATTGGGGGGAGCGCCGAAGGATACAAGTGGTATCGCACAGGTGGGTCCAGCCTCTTCCTTGGGCAGCTCCACTGGCTGTGAAGTGCCGGTGGAAGGAGGAGCCCTCGAAGGTTGGTTCCTCGGAGGGGAATTTCTCACTGTCACCGTAAGACCAGTCAGGTGACTGCCAGAAGTAGAAATTCAATGAAATTCACTATATCACACAACAGAGGAATATAATTTGTGCAATAATTATATAATTGTAAATAATTATGCATATTTATCCCCTAATTAGGAGAATACATTTTTCTCAACTAGCTTAATTAGACATATTTCACTAAATTATATTCAATATTGTCAAAATAATTGTCGTCAATTGTTTGTCCTACAGCACCACAAAATGTTCACCATTGTATTTTTTAAACCATTTTAGCAAAATGAACATTTATATCAGAATTTTAAATGTTGACTATATAATATATTGAGCTAGATACACACAAATATAATAGTTTTTCCTCAATCAATTTTATTTATCCAACATAAGGTCAGTATTCTCAAAACAATTAACAGTCATCCAAACATTTATTTACAGGAAATACTGACATCAGTGATATTGGATTGTTATCTATTGGTTACACATAGACACCTCTTAAAAATAAAGATTCCAAAAAGGGCTTTTGACAGTGATGCCATAGAGTTCCTCATAGAACATTACAGTGAACAATTCTTAAAAACAACCATTTCTTTCTTAGTGTGAAGAACACTTTAATAATCTAAACAACCTTTTTCCAGTAAAGAACGTTTTGTGCAATGGAAAGGTTCCATGGATGTTAAAGTTTCTTCATGGAACCAAAGATGCCAATAAAGAACCTTTATTTTAATAGTAAAGAATGTCATGGAAATCTATGTGTTGCATACTGCAGAAAAACAAATATCCACAAGAAGTCAACTTCGAAAAGCCCATAAACATGTTCCTGCCACTGAATATACATATGAAATCTCCATATCACAGGTTTTTCAGATGCATCTAAGAAAAAATGGTGTGAAAGTTAAATCTTGACACCCATATCAGGCCTCTGCTATTGCTTGAAGAAGAATTAATCACAGATGATGATACTTGGTCTTTGTTGACATTGACTGACCAATGACATTCCCTTTTCTTCTCCTTTTTCTTTTTTGTTGTTACTGAAGTCACAGTATCTGTTGACACTGAGCTGAACCCTCTGTCCAACCATGATTCATAAAATGGTCACTTAGAGTGACTCTCATCTTATTTGAGACTCTTCTCTGCTGTCCATCTCTCACTAACTCCTCTTTTGCTTTTTCCTCCATCTATTCTCAGTGCTACACAACCTTCTTCTTGTTTCTCCAGTGTATTCCCTTGTTTCTTTGCTCTGGGTGGTCACTTTTATGGAAAGAAAAGGTATGACTGAACAATTTAGTAAATTGCATTTCCTGTGCTGTGTGTATTACAGCAGAAATCAATACAATGACATTTGACAACATGATGTGCACTTGAGAATATGGCTTCGCTTTAGTTTTGTGTTACCTTTTGGCCAGCATGAGCCTTGAGTTGGAAACTGATGTGTAGTGTGCCAATAAATCTTTAATTTGTATTGAACGATAATTTACTTCCTGTTTAGAAGAATTATGAACAGATGACAGTTTTGAGTGTATTGGAAATTCATCTTATTTTGGAGAATTATGTAAACTTGGATAAACTGATAAAATAGGAAAAACTGCAATAATAAACATCAAAAGTCTATAAATTTTTTAATTAATGTTTTAAGGTTTTTGTACTGTTAATCAATCCAAAATAAAATATCAGCTCTGGAATGTAAATTAGCAAAACTGAATAAGCTAAATTATCAACACATATGGAAAACTATATTTTGTATTTTATAGTTTTTAGAAATAAATTAATACTTTTTAAGAAAGGATGCATTCAATGGATTAAAAGAGAGAATAGAGACATTTTCAATGTTGCAATAAATAAATAAATGCTGTTCTTTTGAACTTTCAATTCATCTAAGGATCCTGAAAAAATGCACAGTTTCCACAAAAGTATTAAGCAGCACAACTGTTTTCATAAAAATAAGAAATGTTTCTTAACTGAGCACAAAATCAACATATTAGAATACTTTCTGAAGGATCAAGTTTATTGTAAACTGTAATCATATTTGGCAATATTACTGTTTATTCAGCCTCGGTGAGCATAAGAGAATTATTTCAAAAACAATGATATCGACCCCAAACTATTAAACAGTTGTGTATATTAATATTTTTAACCCACATCCCTACAGAGAGTAACAACATGTGAACAGTTAAGAGTTTGTCCAGGCAAAACATTTGAGGTCCCTTTATGTTCTTCGATGTATTAGTAGCCTGCTCTTCAATTCAGACCTCAGGTTTTCAATATAAGTGTTCAACTCCTGAGGCTTAAATGGGCATTGCTGAAATGATTTATACTTGGAAATTAAGTGTTCTTCTGCATGCTCCAAAAAATTTAAATGATTGATTAAATATAATGAAATATAAATTTATGTTCCTGGCAGTACTATTAATTCTGTGCATTTAATAACATGTTTATGGGCAATTCATATTTAACAAAAGTTACATGAATCCCTTTGAATTTTATTTATTTACAACTTTAATTCTACAGCCTTAAATTTGAATTACAAAATACTACCTAAATACACATTCAATTCGAAATCCACAAGTGTAAAGGTATGTTCAATGAATTCTTAATGGTGCACAACCTTAAAAACTTGAGTAAAAAGTTTTGCCAAAAGTTTTTTGCTATCCAACTCTAGATTCAAGCCTGTCAAAATGTTAGACAGCACATTATTACAGTGAACTGGAGTGCCTGATCGCTGACCTTTAAGAGAATTTGAGATGGTCCAGGAAACCAGAAGGACGTGGGTTAACAGCAATGAACCTTAAAGAAAGTATAAAGGGGGGGGGGACTTCTAAAATCAAGACGATAACTTCAGGGGGCCAAAAAAAAAAAAGCTATTATAAATGCTTGATCACTTGTATTTCCATATCACTCAAGTGTGGCTGAACCCCTGCAGACACTAGTCTCCACTTTTATAACCGTTAACAGGCATATAAGACTAAGCTCTCAAATAAATTCCTTAATCTTCCATAATGAATTCTCCAGGCTCTTTTGACATGTCACTGACGCAGGAGTGGAGTGTCCCTCAAGCCTACGCCTTTGATACACGTCAGAGCGTTCAAAAACCACAGCATTCAAATTGACCGAAGCGGCATACAGTACATTAAACATGTTGCTGACACAGGAGCTCAGATTAAAGAGTGCGGTTGCAAGAATTTCCATACTGTAGCTCAGTCGAATATGAAAGCGCCAGATCTGCAGGCAGAATTCATTTAGGTATGTTTGAGTCTCTCAGCTGAAGATTCCCTGAGCTTGAGATTAGAGCAATCCAGAGTCGAACCTGACATTCTTTTTCTAGTGCTTTCAAATCAAGCCTGCAGCCTACAGTTTGAGCTATACTTAAAAGTTTGAGGAGTTCTAGCATTATTGGCAAAGCAGTGTATAACCATAAAACTCTATGAGGCTTCAGTGATAAATGTACTCTGATCTAACCTCTATGAATCATTAAACCCCATTTTATTATCTCTAATGTTTCTATTCCGCATATTACCAAAGGTTAGGTCTAAACTCTCCATGCAGCACAAGCTGGATGTCATTCACAGCTGGACTGTAGAAAGCGAGTGTCTGAGATAATAATGTGTCAGGCTAATATCTGCTAGACTGCATTGCTACAGGGACAAAGGATTCTCATTAGTCATACTGTCTATAAGACACGTATCCATCCTCTCTGCAGCTCCTCGGCTTATAATGAGAGAATGATTGCATCTTAGTTTCCACACAGCTAGAAAAACTGATTTTCGGTATTGCGTAAACAATTTAGCTTTCCGGTTAGGGAAAAGCAAAATTAAAGTGTTGTCAAATAAGCCACACTTCAAGAGTTTGCTAAAATGCAATTGACAATGCTGGATTTTTAACTCCTGAGCACTCGACTCTCAAACGGTCTGGAATAAAATGTCCCCAGTAACAGCCGGTCTACGCTGTCTCTTCACACTGCTGGGGTGTGTGTGAGAGAGTCCGAGTCCAAATATTAGTCTGCTGCTTTCACGCTGACAACTCAAGAGCGCCATCTTCTGACAAGCTGACTATCTTCCAATCCAGCGTTTCTTGCACTTTTTTAGGTGGCGGAACTCTTCAAGAGTAAAAACTAAATTGCAGGGTAGCTAACATCCCAATCTCATTAGGATAGTGAACCAGAGCGCCGAGGCCCATTAGGCTGCCTTAATGACTGAAAATATTTAAAAATCATACAAATTAAGCTTTAAAATCAGCTTCAACTTTGGCAGTACGTGGGAAAGGAGACCATAGGCCTTTTTTTTTTTTTGAACGGATGTCAATGGAGGAGAGGCATTACTACGCTGAATAAACAGCTTTTTAGAGGAAACAGCTTATCATTTAATGAATCGACAGCCTATCGGCTAATCTTCAACATGTTTTACACTAAACAATACTTTTGGATTGAACTATTTTTAGAGTTTACACTGAAAAAAATTACGTTTTGTAAGAGAAGTCACTGACTTTTTGCGACAGGTGGGTGGGATGGATGGATGGATGGATAGATAGTCATTTATAACCTATTAGATTGTTAAATATTTAAATTCTTTAAAAAATCAAATATGCCGCTACCCTGACTAAGGTCTATCGAAGGGAACACAAACTTAAATTATTATTGTTACAATCTATTAATTCATTGTTATGAATTGGTGCTTTTATGTCAATTATAATTGTTTTATAATTTATTTAATCTCACTTGGAATCCTTCACAGACCACCGTTTCTGAACCACTGATCTAATCCATCAAATCATATACAAGTAAATATTTCTCCTTTTTTTAAATTATACTCTGTGCTTTTGTGGGGATTTAATTATTAACAGAAGGAAACAAAAAATACATTATAAGTGAGTGAGTGAAGTGACATGTGGCCAAGTATGGTGACCCATACTCAGAATTAGTGCTCTGCTTTTATCCCATCCTAAGTGCACACACACAGCAGTGAACACACACACGGAGCAGTGGGCAGCCATTTTTGCTGCGGCACCCGGGGATTCGGTGCCTTGCTCAAGGGCACCTCAGTCATGGTATTGAAGGTGGGAGAGAGAGCTGTACATTCACTCCCCCCACCTACAATCCCTGCCGGTACAAGACTCGAACCTGCAACCTTTAGGTTACGAGTCCGACTCTCTAACCATTAGGCCACGACTTCCCCTTTATAATTATGTATTACTCACTAAAAAGCTATTTAGATGCATGCCCATCATGTCTTTATAAAATGATTTGAAATAACCATTTTAACACTGCAGAAAGCATATGCAAATCTGACTCAACATAATGATATATTTAACACCTGAATCGAATTATTCTGCTGTAGCATTTATATCCAAGGTCTGTATTGAGTTTCTGGTTTCTAATGCACTGAATCTTGTTGCAGGCAAGTTTTTGGTTTCTTTCTTTATTTATTTTTAATACATAATAGGAACAAAACTATTTTCTTTTATAAAATATATATATAGACATAAAATATAATATATTAAAAATAAATTTGCATGAAAAAGACTTCATCCTATATCATTTTGAACATCCTCGCCAGACAGAAAAGCTCTGCTGACTCCTTCCTGCTTGCTCTTGGTTTTACAGTTCTTACATTTTGAAACATTGAGGAAAGCCTCTGCTGGAGCTTACGGGCCAAAGCTCCATCCCAGTATTTACAAATCAAAGAGCCCCCGGGGCGCAAAACCTTGTCAGCTAAGTCCAACACTGATAGACACATGGTGACCAATCTTTCATGATCCAGTTCCCTGAGCCCACTGGCATTGGGGGCCATGTCACTGAGGATGACATCTGCTCGAGCTTCAGGGAGGAGCCTCTCCAGCACCATGTGAGTTGAGGGCTCAGTGATGTCATGATTGGACAGCAACTGAGCTCCATCCAAAGGGGTGATGTGTAGTATGTCTATTCCTATTACGCTTCCTTTAGGAAGATCCACACCTGGAATGAACAAAGGTATGTTGTTCATATCCTCATCAGCTATGAAAAAACTGACACCTAAACCAATATTTAACATAAGAGTTATAGGTTATAAATATGAGTATCTATCTATCTATCTATCTATCTATCTATCTAAATCTTAAAAAGTGGATGCTCATATATGCTTGATATTAGTTCTGTAGACATGTATAAATTGTACCTATGTTTGAATTACTTCAAAATAATGTTAATAATAATATCAATATTATTATGATTAATAATAATAATAATGATTGGGTTGGATAGTTAAGAAAAGACACAAGTGTACAGGATGCATGTAATATATATATATTTTTTTTTTTTCACTACAGATTCTCATACTTACATGTGTGGCAGTTCATAATCTTAATGACTTTACCATTACTCTAAAATTTTAAATAATAACTACAGAATATAATGATAAAGTAGGTGTATTCAAAAGGTTTGACTGGTAACATGTGCGTTCTACACAATTCAAAAGTCAGTAAGATTTTTGTTTTATGTTTTCAATAATGTTAATAATAATATCAATATTATTATGATTAATAATAATAATAATGATTGGGTTGGATAGTTAAGAAAAGACACAAGTGTACAGGATGCATGTAATATATATATATATTTTTTTTTCACTACAGATTCTCATACTTACATGTGTGGCAGTTCATAATCTTAATGACTTTACCATTACTCTAAAATTTTAAATAATAACTACAGAATATAATGATAAAGTAGGTGTATTCAAAAGGTTTGACTGGTAACATGTGCGTTCTACACAATTCAAAAGTCAGTAAGATTTTTGTTTTATGTTTTGAAAAAAGCAAGTCTCTTATGCTTAGAAAGGCCGTATTTATTAGATCAAAAACTCGAGTAAAAACAGGAATATACTGTTCTTTAAAATATCTGTTTTAAATTAGAATATATTTTAAAATGTAATTTGTTCCTGTGATGCAAAGCTGAATTTGAAAACAGCATTTATTTGTACAAATAAGTGTCTTTACTGTCACTTTGGATCAATTGAATGCATCCTTGCTGAACAAAAACTATTCATTTCTTTCAAAACAAACAAAACGTTTTAGCTGTAGTGTATGTATCCTAAGATGGCATGCATAGACCTCATGATGTGATGTTTTCAGCAGCTGTTGAGTTGACTCTCTGGACTGCGACTTGACTCCATGCACCAGGAGCAGCACCACAATCTATGACACTCAAACCAGGTTTGAGAAGTCTGTATTTGTCATCTATCTCGATCAGTTTAAAGGCACTTCTACAGCGGTAATTCTGTGCGTGAGCAGCTTTAACGAAAGGGTCACTGATCTGCCGCAGCAGCCATCTCTGCTCGGCAGCACTCTTCCCCTTCATATGCACAGGCGTCTTCTTTAGAGAGACCGCTGACACGTGAATGCACGACCTTTGGATACATTTCCACATCATTTACAAAGAAGTGATCTGGAGAGATTACATTTAGATCTTAAGTACATGAAAACAAGGAGACACATGGGCGTCTATGGTGTCCTCGTGATATCAAAGACGTGCAAAGTCTTTCTAATCATTTAATTACGCATTTTTGTGCTTTATTTGTCTGTATGATATATTATTAATTAGATTAAATGGATTTATGTATATATCAGTTAGTGACCATTTCACTGTTATAGACGGTCATATTTGAGTTTTTCTGTTTAATGATTGCTTTCGGTATCCGTCGAGAATATTTGACAGGTGCACACTCCGAATTATGATTCAATGACTCGTTCTTTTGAGTCGGATCTTTTCACTGATTTACATGAGGCGAAATGAGGAATAATAAATAACCTTTAGACATAAAACAAACATGTTATAAATACAGCGTACTTGAAATATGTTTACCGTTTGGCTAAAACATTTAGAAAAACTTTTAGCCGATTTATGTAACTGATTTTTTTTAGTTCGTTTAGTTCTGTTCGAAAGAACCGATTCACAGAAATGAGTCGCTTTTCCCATCGAGAACATTTCACTGTTGCACACGTACAACCAGCTCTGGTTGAGTTCATATATTTTCGCAGATCTGTAAACCATGTGTTGCATTTGGATAAATAACAAGCTGAATAATATGTCAATCAGTATTATGACTAAATTCACTGTTGTCAATATGAAGCCTCCATGTGATCATCTGACTGCGAGCAACACGCGGGAACAAGACCGATTCATTCATCTGAGACCCAAATATCTGCATATTGACGCATCTGATTTTTAAACGGAATATGTGATTACATTTTTCGTCTCTACTTATTACGTTGGACAAAGTAAGCTAATTATTTGGATAGAAGTAACTGTGATGTGAACAGTTTTATTTAAATGCATACAAGGATGCCACACTGTACTGATTTATATTAATCGTTGATTATCTGATCGATTATTATTTGTCGCTTGATGCTTATAGACTGTAAAGAAAAGTTAATTCTGTTTTGAATGCAGATAAAGTCAAAACATACTGTCAGTATAATGGAGATGAGCGTCAATTTAAAGGAAGTCCATTAAAGGCACTATATTTATGTAACTTATAGGGAGATGTTGACTAATAAACTGCTGACCCTGGTGCTGGTGGTGCAGCCCGGCCGGGTGTTGTTGGGCATGAAGAAAAGAGGCTTTGGAGCTGGCAAATGGAATGGGTTTGGAGGGAAAGTCCAGCCAGGAGAGACCATAGAGCAGGCGGCCAGACGGTGAGTCCGGGGTTGCCAGGTTTTCACAAGAAAACCCGCCCAGTCGCGGTTAAAAATCGAGTTCCGGGGGGTAAAATTCCCCCTTTTTTTTGGCGGGGTTCCTCTGCTAAAATTCGCGTTACAGAGGCTAAATATCATGTTATTGGAGTCGCTTCAAACCGCGGACATGAAAAACAACCCGGGCAACAGTGTTAAATTAGGCAAATTCCGCGGAAAAACCGCGGACTTGGCAACACTGGGTGAGTCTAGCCTAGCAGCCATTCACGCACGTGACATTTGAAACCGTACAGTTACTGTTGCCAACTTTTTTTTTTTAACCCCAAGGTGTTAATATCAGTTTTTTATTTAACGGTTTTAACAGTTAGTTTCAGTTAAAGTTTTTGTTAATATTTTGAATTAGATTTTTTCATTTTAAGGTTTAGTTGGTGATTTTGTTGAGTGTTTTTTGTCACGCTTTAATTTTTGTTTTTTGAATGGTTTCCATTTGAGTTAACAATAATAACCCTGGTTACTACATGGAGACCATTTCTGAAATGGGAAATGGGGACATTTCTAATTTAGTGGTAAAAATATAATTTAATTATTTATTTATTTTAATGAGCATATAATCTTCTTATAATTAATAGTTATTATCATGTTTGCACTGCAGGTGAAACTGACTCTAACTGTTTTTACTATAATTCACCAAAAATCATAGCAGCCATTGCATCAAAACAATATTATAACAAGTTTATGAATTTACAAAAAAACTAAAAATTTACAAACGTAACATAAATAAGAGAACATATGATGAATACAATTTTATATAACAGACATTGGTAACACTTTATAATAAGGTTCCATTAGTTAATGTTAGGTAATGTATTAACTAACATGAACAAGCAATGAAAAATACATTTATTACAGTATTTATTCATCTTTGTTAATGTTAGTTTATGAAAATACAGTCGTTCATTGTTAGTTCATGTTAATTCACAGTGCATTCACTAATGTTAACAAGCACAACCTTTGATTTTAATAATGCATTAGTTAATGTTGAAATTAACATGAACTAAGATTAATAAATGCTGTAGAAGTATTGTTCATGCTTAGTTCATGTTAACTAAAGTAGTTAACTAATGAACCTTATTGTAAAGTGTTACCCAGACATTTAGTTGTGCTCTTGGAGGTTATGTTTTTTGCAGTGTCTTTACGGGGTGTTTTGAAAATGCTGTAAAACACTTCCAGGGACAAGAAAATTGGACGTTTGGCCAACTTTTGGTTAATGTCATTGTCTTACAGTTCCGATACTGAATCATAGCAATTGTTTTCAGGTGTAAAAGCATTAAGAATTATCTTTCTGGTGCCAAGAGTAGAGATTTATGAATATGAATGTATATATGTATGAATTTAATATGTATATTAGATTTTTTTTTTCTTACACAAATGTAAATTACCATGTTTTATGTTTAACTTTTAAAAAAGCTATATTCTTCCACTATCTCTTCACTTTATTGAAGCTAGAGATGAAAGTTAAACAATTTGAACCTTGTAATGCTGAGAATGTTTTATATTATTTACTTGTCTGTCGAACTTAACAATGGTGCCAGCATTTGGCCATGTTCAATCTGCCCTGCTTTTATTGGTTTTCCAGCTAAAATAAAATGCCATTTTATGTGACAGGGAGCTGCTAGAGGAAAGTGGCCTTACCGTTGACACCCTCCACAAGATTGGAAATATCAAATTTGAGTTTATTGGGGAAACAGAACTGCTGGATGTCCAAAGTTTATGAATTTACAAAAAAACTAAAAATTTACAAACGTAACATAAATAAGAGAACATATGATGAATACAATTTTATATAACAGACATTGGTAACACTTTATAATAAGGTTCCATTAGTTAATGTTAGGTAATGTATTAACTAACATGAACAAGCAATGAAAAATACATTTATTACAGTATTTATTCATCTTTGTTAATGTTAGTTTATGAAAATACAGTCGTTCATTGTTAGTTCATGTTAATTCACAGTGCATTCACTAATGTTAACAAGCACAACCTTTGATTTTAATAATGCATTAGTTAATGTTGAAATTAACATGAACTAAGATTAATAAATCAGCCAGGAGAGACCATAGAGCAGGCGGCCAGACGGTGAGTCCGGGGTTGCCAGGTTTTCACAAGAAAACCCGCCCAGTCGCGGTTAAAAATCGAGTTCCGGGGGGTAAAATTCCCCCACTAAGATTAATAAATGCTGTAGAAGTATTGTTCATGCTTAGTTCATGTTAACTAAAGTAGTTAACTAATGAACCTTATTGTAAAGTGTTACCCAGACATTTAGTTGTGCTCTTGGAGGTTATGTTTTTTGCAGTGTCTTTACGGGGTGTTTTGAAAATGCTGTAAAACACTTCCAGGGACAAGAAAATTGGACGTTTGGCCAACTTTTGGTTAATGTCATTGTCTTACAGTTCCGATACTGAATCATAGCAATTGTTTTCAGGTGTAAAAGCATTAAGAATTATCTTTCTGGTGCCAAGAGTAGAGATTTATGAATATGAATGTATATATGTATGAATTTAATATGTATATTAGATTTTTTTTTTCTTACACAAATGTAAATTACCATGTTTTATGTTTAACTTTTAAAAAAGCTATATTCTTCCACTATCTCTTCACTTTATTGAAGCTAGAGATGAAAGTTAAACAATTTGAACCTTGTAATGCTGAGAATGTTTTATATTATTTACTTGTCTGTCGAACTTAACAATGGTGCCAGCATTTGGCCATGTTCAATCTGCCCTGCTTTTATTGGTTTTCCAGCTAAAATAAAATGCCATTTTATGTGACAGGGAGCTGCTAGAGGAAAGTGGCCTTACCGTTGACACCCTCCACAAGATTGGAAATATCAAATTTGAGTTTATTGGGGAAACAGAACTGCTGGATGTCCACATTTTTAGAGCTGACACCTATAAAGGAGAGCCAACCGAATCAGACGGTAATACAGCGCCACATCACTTAATGATCCAGTTTGTGAGACACATACTGAGACAGAAGGTCTAATAACATGCGACTGAAGAGGTTTGTTTTCTCTTTCAGAGATGAGGCCACAGTGGTTTGACACAGATAAAATACCTTTCAGCCAGATGTGGGCAGATGACGTCATGTGGTTCCCATTGATGCTTCAGAAAAAGAAGTTCTTGGGATATTTTAAATTCCACGGTCACGAAGTGATAGTGGAGCATAAACTGGAGGAAGTGGAGGATGTGTGATTGGGGTTTGAATACCACTGATGAACATTGCCACTGTATCAGTGGAAATTATCCAACTGCGTGGTTTTGTGGAGATGGCCATACTATGTGAAATCATGAGATATCAAATGCTGTATTTTAATGTAATATACAGCATTTTGTTTTGTTTTTTGCATGAGAAAATGGCATTATCTGTTTGATGTTCCATTTATCTTTGGTTCAATTCACACATGTATCTTCTGTATGCTGATGTTTTGTTTTTACCTGTTTCTTTGTTAATCATTCCTACAACAGTTCTTTTCTTTTTTTTTTACACCAAAAATCATACCTTTCCTACTAAGTTCTTTCATCTTCAACTACCTGTCATCTACTAAATAAAATGTAGTTGTAATAAAAGTGCAGAATAAAGTGAAGTATCTATCTATCTGTCTGTCTGTCTATCCTGACTAAATGTCACAGCCAGGTAAAATCTAATTCTCAAACCATTTGCCCTCTATGCCAGCAGGTGGCAGAATTGAATATGTATTGGGAGTACAACAACAGTTTCTATTTCTTTAATGCTTTACTTAGTCCAAACATAAAATCAAACATTCGAATAAGACAAATGATAATAAGCTCTGCTAAACGGTTTTACAGAATGTTAAACAATTAAGACAAAAATATGATAAAACATCAACCAGCAGCAATGTGTCATCTATACAATATGGTAAATTGGCAGTAAAAGTTATTTTTTTCATATATACATATTTCGAAGTATAGTTCACATGATAGCTTAATAGCAGTCTAAGAATTTCAGAACTTCATGATTTATTTAATGAAAACAGGTCTTTGGCACACAGAGCAGCTAATAATAACTAATTGTATCATGCTCATTGTATTTATTGATTAAGACTCTGGATCCGGGCTTAGCTACAGAACTGTCAGAAAACTCGTTTGAAAGTGTTCACTTGTATACACTACTGTTCAAAAGTTTGAATACCTCACGGTAATGCTCAGCAAGGATGCAAGTATATGCTGATTTCCTGCTCAAAAAACAGTTCTTGTCAGTGTTGAAAACAGCTGTGCTGATTAATATTTTTGTGGAAACCATGATGCATTTTTTTTCAGGATTCTTTGATGAACAGGAAGTACAAAAGAACAGCATTTATTTGAAATAGAAATCTTTCGTAACACTAATGTCTTCACTGTGACTTTTGCTAAATTTTTCATGCTGAATAAAAGTATGAATTTCTTTCAAAAAATAAAATCTTACTAACTCCAGACTTTTGAATGGTAGTGTGAATATTACTTACAAATAAAGATGAAATGTGAAAACAAAACAACGCTGCAAGAAGTACAAGTCTGAAGATTCGAAAATAGACGGCATACAATCAGACTGACAGAAAAAACGAATCTGTCAGTTGAAACCATGAACAAGGAAGAATAAGATACCTTTGCATCAAATAACAATTTTTGCATATTTCCCATGTTTGCTAAGTGTATTCAACTGACCACTGCTCTTGCTCACTGGCTATTAGCTTCTCAGTTCATTTCTTTATATTGCACTAAAATAGTAAATATAGGTCATCTTTCATGTGTTTACACTTATTTTACAATGTAAAAATGTCTTTTTCAGATTAGCTTGTGTTTTAAAACAACAACATCAGCTTTGCATACGTGTAGATTAAACATTAATACAGTGTTGTAGCATCTTGTTGCATTTCCTAAAATTATTCTCAACAACATTAGCCGTTTATTTTAGGTGTCAGTTTGTTCAAACTGTAGGAATTTAAGGGCCCTTTTCACCTCCGACAGACAGATTTTAAGAACTGCCACATAACACATTTACACAGAAGCAGTTCCCCATAACTCTTTGCAAGAAAGAATACTGACAGTCTGTAGTTCCTGCTATTCAAAACAGACTGGAGATCATGAAAGCACAGAAGGGAGGCTATTTTGGGCTGAGAGGCGGAGACTGTCCGTTACCGTCCCCAAAAAGACTTTTAAGCTTGGAATGAAGATCTTGCCACACCTCACCCATCTAGATCAGAGCAACATAAGACGCAACAACAAATATTAGAAGGCTTTGTTAGGATCAAAGTAATAAAACTAACTTTGGCACACATTAAAATGAATAGCGTTAACACAGAGATACTAGATAAGCTTATGGTAAGCTTACCTCTTTATGTCCCTGCACCTGCGAGTCTACAAATGCCCCCAGGATGTGAGACGTAATGGGCAGGTATGTAAATATGAGCTGGCTCTCCTGGTGCAGGCAGAACAGGGAGAAGTAGTTGCGCAGCTCCATGGCCTGAATGGCGTTTTCTTGCTGTCGTGAGTAAGAGATCAGAGTGAGGTCACAGTGCGGTCACGTCTTCCCACCCTAACCTCCTTCATCATCATTATCATTACACGATGAGCCACCCAGCAGTTAAAAACCACTGGATCATGACATGCTATTTGAAGGTTAGACAGATATTGTGTGTGCCTCACATGATTTGGCATTGCATCAATATCAATCAAGCATGTTTCTCTTGTTCTCCACCTGGCTGGGGCCTTTATGATTTTTTTTTTCTAACAAAATGCAATTGATAAATCAAATTCTTAGATGATAAAAAAAAATGAATGTACAAAATGGCTGCTCAAATGATCAATTAAGTGCTTATATGCAAGTTTGGTCAGTAAACAACAAAACCAAAGTAAATTTTATAGACATAAAATGAAATGAGTTGCTGGGAATTACTTGGTGGGTTATAAAATATTCTCAGTGCTAGTGATACAATGAAAGTACATTAGCGCACAAGTGTTATTAACTCCTATTTCAGTAATATTTTTCAATGTTTTTGAAAGAAGTCTCTTATGCTCACCTAGGTTGTATCAAAACTGTAGTAAAACAGTAATATTGTAAAATATTATAACAATTTAAAATAACATCTATGTTAAATGTAATTTATTCCTGTGATGGCAAAGCTGAATTTTCAGCAGTCGTTACGCCAGTCTTCGGTGTCACATGAAAAATCGTTTGTAACATTATCAGTCTTTACTGTCACTTTTGATCAATTTACTTCATCCTTGCTGAATAAAAGTGTCAATAAATAAATAAAAATCTTACTCAGTCCAAATTTTTGAATGGTAGTGTATTACCATTAAAATCCAATTCTGTTAAATACTTAATTAAAGGGTTAGTTTACCCCAAAATGAACATTCTGTCATTAATTACTCACCCTCATGTCGTTTCAAACCCGTAAGACCTCCGTTCATCTTCGGAACACAATTTAAGATATTTTTGATGAAATGTGAGAGCTCTCAGATCCTGCAGAGACAGCAACGCAACTGTAATGTTCCCAAGTCCAGAAACGTAGCAAGGACATTGGTAAAACAGTCCATGTGACATCAGTGGCTCAACTTCAGTTTTTTTGCGAAGCTACGAGAATACTTTGAGTGCAAAGAAAACAAAAATAACAATTTATTTAACAATTCTTCTCCCCCGAGTTACGTCTTCCACCATTTTGGAGAGTACCCAAGAGCGTAAGCGACGTAATCAGCCACAGCGCTGTTTACGTTCGGAGGAGAAAGTGCGCACATGAACGTAATCGGCGTAGTTTATGCTTAGGGGAAAGCGTGCGTATGTGTTGTGATACTCTAAAATGGCAGAAGACGTAACTCGGGGGAGAAGAATTGTTAAATAAATTGTTATTTTTGTTTTCTTTGCGCTCAAAAAGTATTCTCGTAGCTTCGCAAAACTGAAGTTGAGCCACTGATGTCACATGGACTGTTTTACCGATGTCCTTGCTACTTTTCTGGACTTGGGAACATTACAGTTGCGTTGCTGTCTATGCAGGGTCTGAGAGCTCTCACATTTCATCAAAAATATCTTAATTTGTGTTCCGAAGATGAATGGAGGTCTTACGAGATTAGAACAACATGAGGGTGAGTAATTAATGACAGAATGTTCATTTTTGGGTGAACCATCCCTTTAATATGTTATGTTAACATTTTAATTTTGACATCTATTAAAAAAAAATGTACAATGTGTTTTTACAATTTTACAATGTTTTTTTTCTCTCAAACTCAAATCTTTCACAAACCTTCTTTGCAGCCTCTCTAGACCCCAGTTTAAAACCCCATGGCCTAAACAAGATAAAAAAAAAGAGGCCTTCTACTATCTCTCTAAAGAGGCAAAGATCTTAGTTTAGATGCCTGCGACATCCCCAGAGATTTTGAGGATGCAAATCTTGCTCAAGGGCTTTGGTTTCAAGCCCTTCAGATCAATTTCACCTACTAAATTAAAAGTATGTATCAGCGCCCTTCATGCTACTGGCCCCCACATTTCCCCTCTGAATGCTGCAGCTCCTTTTAGTGTGTGTGTGTGTGTGTGTGTGTGAGAGGGCTGACCTGGACGATGCGGGACTCCAGCTGTTCGACAGAAACCTGTTCTTTAGGCTTCACCGTGGCACTCAGCATTTGTCTTTTCATGACACCATACTCAGTTTAAAACCCCATGGCCTAAACAAGATAAAAAAAGAGGCCTTCTACTATCTCTCTAAAGAGGCAAAGATCTTAGTTTAGATGCCTGCGACATCCCCAGAGAGATTTTGAGGATGCAAATCTTGCTCAAGGGCTTTGGTTTCAAGCCCTTCAGATCAATTTCACCTACTAAATTAAAAGTATGTATCAGCGCCCTTCAAGCTACTGGCCCCCACATTTCCCCTCTGAATGCTGCAGCTCCTTTTAGTGTGTGTGTGTGTGTGTGTGTGAGAGGGCTGACCTGGACGATGCGGGACTCCAGCTGTTCGACAGAAACCTGTTCTTTAGGCTTCACCGTGGCACTCAGCATTTGTCTTTTCATGACACCATACTTCTGCAGCGCTCGATGGTGCTCATGCAAGACCCCTTTCTCATGCCGTTCACACAAGTCCTGTATGACACCCACACATACACACTCATAAAAAAATCGTCTGTGCCATGGCTTAGTTGTAACTTATATGTACATTGAGCTTTGGTGCTCATGTGGGTAACACAGGTTTGAATTCAGCTTGCAACACATGCCAATTCTGTTACTCCTCTGTCTCCCCTTTATTTCCTGTTCTCTCTCCACGAAAAAAAGCAAAAGGCAAATCAGCTTATTACAGCTAGATAAACAGTGGATGAAAACAGCTCAATTACAACTCGTTTGCTATATTCGAAGACTTCTGAAAAATTCAGAAAAAAATACCAGTCAAATGTTTGTAATAATATAATTTTGAATGTTTTTCAAATAAGTATCTCACGGTAATGCTTTTCAAAGAAGTCTCTTATGCTCACCAAGGCTGTATTTATTTGATCAAAAATACAATAAAAACAGTAATACTGTGAAATATTATTGCGATTTAAAATAACTGCTTTCTTAATTTATTCCTGTGATGTTAAAACTGAATTTTCAGCATAATTACTCCAGTCTTCAGTGTCACATGATTCTTCAGAAATCATTCTAATAGGCTGATTTGATGCTCTAGAAACATTTACTATTAACAATAACAGTTCTTTTGACTGGTAGAGTATTTACTGTATAATATTTTAACCACCCTCAAAGTCATATTTCAGTTTATTGCCTCTAAATGGACAAAACATAATGATGTAGCTAATTGTTAAAGCACGTCAATACTCACCCTGTATGACTGCAGCAAGTCCAAGAACAGATTTAGTTTTTCCACCACATCATCCTCCTCTCTTCTGCCCTGTATTAAAGAAAAATTTAATTCCTCTGTAGCAGCACGCAGCCAGTTCACATGGTATGTGTGGGCGGCACAGTACCTGTTGGGCAGCTTTTTCAGACAGAAGTGAGAACTCAACAGAAAGCCCTTTGACAGAGCGTCTGAGTGCAGCCCAAGGACTCTTGCAGGATGCCAGGATAGGCACAGGTGACTCATCTGATCCCAAAGAGCTGGAGCGGAGAGAGAACAAAGCTGAAATCTATGGCAGGTAGCCATAAACATCTGACAATCAGGCTCTCTCAAACCACTGAAAAAATCTGGTATGCCCACCTACTCAAACAGTTAATGTTACTGTACTGTACCATTGTGCATAAGAAATAACATACAGTCAAACAGTCACCATCAAAAAATAAACCCCCACAGGTTGATTTGTAGACTTGTATCACTTTGAAGGTTGTATGCATTTATTTATTTTGCTGTAAGGGGTGATAGGTGTAGTTAAGAAAAAATAGAAGTAGTATAAAATAAATAAGTATATGTATAAATAAATAATGTGATTAATATAATTATTTAAATCATCAACACTGCTGGTGGGTAGACAAAATTATGTGTAAAAAAGTTTTTTAAAAAAAAGTATAAAATAAATACATGATTTTAATCACATTATTTATTTGTATAACAGTGGTTGGCACATAAGCATAATATTTTTTATAGATAAACATCTACAGCTGCCTTTATATTTTAAACATTATGAAATTTTTCCCCATATAGTTATAATTCAGTTTATTTCCTAAATGGACAAAAACATATAGAAAAAACATCTCAGCTGTGTAATTATTTATTTATGCATCTAACAGTACTGGTGGGTAGGAAATAATGGTCAGCCAATAACTGTTTTTATAAATAAAATATAGAATTTTATAAATAAAAATGTACAGCTGCCTTTATGTTTTGAACGTTCTCTCCCCCCCACCCGTCTTTCTATATGTCTAAGACAGTGGTTCTCAACATTTTTTAAATTATAGAAATTAAGAGTGTACATAGATTAAAATAAGTAACTACTGACATAATTGTCATTAAAAAGTCAAGAGGTTTAGGGGTCAATTAAATTAAGAAATAACTTGATTTAGTTGTTTAAAGGCTTGCTTTGACTTATTTTAAAACATTTGAGGCCCCCTTGGAAGTTTGCCCTTGGAGGTGGACCTCAGACCCATGGTTAAGAACCACTGGTTTAAGAGATACCGCAGAGATTCAGAAACAGCACTCAGGATGATGTGGTACCTGAGCTCCTTCCCAAACATCAGCAGATCTGTGGCATTCTCCTTAGAGCGCTCGGCCATCCTCTCTGCCCTGTCCCGTAATTTCTGAAAACTGTTATGGATATTTCTGATGAGCTCTCTGCTAGATGAAAATTGACTTTGGACATCCACTGGGAGGTAATCCTGCAGGAGAAATCACAATACAGACAAGCAATATTAATTATTAAATGTGACCCTGGACCACAAAACCAGTCATAAGGGTAAAAGTTGAAATTGTGATTTATACATAGCTGAATAAATAAGCTTTCCACTGATGTATGGTTTACTAGGATAGGACAATATTTGGCTGAGATACAACTATTTGAAAATCTGGAAATGCAAAAAACTCTAAATACTGAGAAAATCGCCTTTAAAGTTGTCCAAAATTAGTTTTGATATATTTACGGTAGGAAATTTACAAAATATCTTCATGGAACATGGTCTTTACTTAATATCCTAATGATTTTTGGCATAAAAATGCTGCACAAATATTCCAATAAAAGAGAATATTATAACATTTGAACATAAACATACATTTTAACATGTAAAGTAAAATAAAACTGAATCAAACCTTGGCCTGCGTTGCATATTTGCATGTCATGAACTCATCACCCAGTTTTTTGCAAGCATCTCTAAGCTTAGTTTGGACATCCTGTGGGACATAAATATGGAAATCTGGAGGTCACATGAATGTCTAGGAAGAATATATAAAAAATATATATATTTTCTCAAGCCAGAACTGGCATATCAAAGGTACGTTTAAATGCATTTTTCTTCCAGTATAAAATATAAAAAAATAATCCTGTTTATCTAGAAATTCAAGTACACGGTTAGCAAAAAAATCCACACCGAGCCACTGAAGGTGAGGAATGTTTTCACAAGCTCATCCTCAGAAAAGACAGGGTGACGTGCCACCAGATTCAGAAACCTGCTCAGAGCTCGTCTCCGCCCTTCAATGAACTCTCGCTCTGTCATGGAGGTCAGGACTGCAGCGGGGCCAAAGAACAGAGAAAAGATTAAACATTTCCAGGAACAACAAAACATAGTCCTTCCATTAATAAAACACAGCAAGGAACTTTCTGGTACTCAGTTACTATGGAAGTACATATTGCTGAAGTCTGCAGAAAAACAGAACAAGTTTACTTTTTTTTATTTTGGCAGAGCTGCAATTGTTAGTCTGGTGCATTCCCAGAAAGTATTGAATGTCACAGCACAGTCTAAGTGAGAAATGCACAAGACTATAATCTACAGGTTTGATTACAAACCTTTCACAGGCTGAGATTTTACAATGAATAAATCAACGCCTTACCTCCTTTCAGCACCCTTTTGGGAGGAAGCGCCGGCACAACTCTGTAAGCATATCTCTGAAGCAGAAGCTCATGGAAGATGTCAAAATCATTGTATCGCCGATAGACTGATACTGTAAAACGCTGCAAAAGGGCACATAGTAAATAAACCATCAGTGATATGTTTAAATATTACAACTGTAACTGTTGCAATGACTCAGTAGCAACTCAACTGAATGTCTTTTTGTACAATTTAGCACTGAAGAGACAATACTTTTTTATGATTATCTTTTATATAAAAAAATAGATATTATTACTTTTAAATTTTTTTTTTTTTCCCTGAGGTCTTTTTATAATAATATTTGTTGTGCCCCTCATCATTTTATAACACCGTCTTTGCAAAGTCAAGCTATTTTATCTCAACCAATCAAGGAAATCGATTCCTCAGAACATATTTTGAGCTGTCCACGTGTGATTGGATCACCTGAAACAGACACTAAAGCTAAAGTGGGCCATTTTTTCAGCTTAATATGGTGAGAAGTCTTTTTTGTTTGTGCATCATGGCCAGCCTGACACAGCAACAATGACTCAACTAATGGTTTAGTGTATAGAGTTGGAACTATTTTTTTTCTGACCAATAACAGAAAAACTGTAAACTTGTAAACTGGGTCTTTTTTTTGAAGAACAGTTTACTCAAAAATGAAAATTTGCTGAAAATGTACTCACCCTCGGGCCATCCAAGATGTAGTTGAGTTTGTTTCTTCATCTCAACGGATTTGGAGAAATTTAGCATTACATCACTTCCTCAGCAATGGATCCTCTACAGCAGTGATGGGCAAACTTGGCCCTTCCAGGCCACTTTCCTGCAGAGATTTGATCCAACCCCGATAAAACTCACCTGCCTGTAGCCTTCTACACTCTTAAAAATAAAGGTGCTTCACGATGCCATAGAAGAACCTTTTTGTCTAAATAGTTCTATAAAGAACCTTTAACATCTGAAGAACCTTTCTGTTTCACAAAAGGTTCTTTGTGGCAAAAGAGGGTTCTTCAGATTATAAAAAGGTAAGCAAGAGATGGTTCTTTAAAGAACCTTTGACTGAATGGTTCTTTGTGGAACCAAAAATGGTTCTTCTATGGCATCGCCTGAAGAACCTTTTGAAGCACCTTTATTTTTAAGAGTGTAGTAGTCTTGAAGACAATGATTAGCTGGTTCAGGTGTGTTTGATTAGGGTTGGACTGGAGCTAAACTCTGAAGAAAAGTGGCCTGGAAGGGCCAAGTTTGCCCACCCCTGCTCTACAGTGAATGGGTGCCGTCAGAATTAGAGTGCAAACAGCTGATAAAAACATCACAATAAGCCACACGACTCCAGTCCTTCAATTAATGTCTTGTCAAGTGAAAAGCTGCATGTTTGTAAGAAACAAATCTTTCATTAAGGTGTTCAACTTTAAATCACTTCTAGCCAAAATACCAGTCCATAATCCATAATAACGCTTCCTCCAATGAAAAAGTCCATCCTCTGTTATTTCACATCAAAAATCCACCAATATGTTTGTTAAGAACTGTTTTGGGCTGTTTTCGCTTGTAAACAGTGCTTGATCTGTGCATATTTCTCTCCTGATTCAGACAAGATGAGTTTGTCACTGGAATAAGCAACATATTGAAGCAACGGTTTGAAGTTAAAAATGCCTTGATGGATTACTTGTCAAGTCAAGTCAAGTCAACTTTGTACAATACTGACTGTGTCAAAGCAGCTTTACAGTGTCAAACAGGAAAATAGTTTGTCAATAATACAAGAAGACAATAACAAAGAGTCATTTATCAGCTAAAGTCAGTTCATTCATGATTCAGTGATGTCATCATAATCCAGTTCAGCTCTCTTCCGATAGTGTCTGTGCAATCAGTCAAGCGTCCCCAACTAAGCAAGCCAAAGGCGACAGTGGCAAGCAACCAAAACTCCATCGGTCACAGAAATGGAGAAAAAACCTTGGGAGGAACCAGGCTCAGTCGGGGGGCCAGTTCTCCTCTGGCCAGACAAAACCAGCATGGCGTGGTTTGTGGATTATTGTGATGTCTTTATCTTATTCTGACGGTACCCATTCACTGCAGACTGCAGAGGATCCATTGGTGAGCAAGTGATGTAATGCTACATTTCTCCAAATATGTTCTGTGAAGAAACAAGCTCATCTACATCTTAGATAACTTGATGGTGGGTAAATTATTAGCACATTTTTACTTTTGGGATGAACTTTAATACTGCCTCCTAAGTCACTCACCTCACTGGTGACCTGATACTCCACGTGTTTAAGAAACAGTCCCTTCTTCTCGGGAATGAGCTCAACTTTGATGTTGTCCTTCTTTAACAGCTCTGCCAGAGTCAAAGACAAGTTCAAAGGACTCTCCTGAACCGACTGCATCTTCAGAGTCTGAAGCTCTTTTGGCTCTCCCAGCTGAGGCTTCGGGAACTCTTTAAAAAACATGGTGTATAACAGGGTCTGTACTGTATTTAAAGAGGTGTGATAGCCAGATGTAACTGACAATACATTACACGTGAGTGATCACAGTATCATACTTAATCATTTTACATAATATAAAGAAGAAGATTGCTTTCTTTCTATCTCTGTTCCATGAGAGTCTTGTGACAGCACATAAATAACACAGTATTACAGAAAGGTCACAAGGAATGACAAAGAATGAAAGAAAAACAATAAACAATGTTGAGCTGTGCGGCACACAGTGGTTTTTTTCTGTGAATTTCTGTGGTTTGTGTGTCAAATTTAGAATGGAAAATCTGGAAAATGGGAAAAACTGCTTGACTCAGCAAAAAGCAGCAGCAGATTCAACCCAGGATCTTTGCTTTTGTTTGGTGGAATGCAAAAAAAAAAAAAATGTATTGGTCATTCCACAGAGAGATATGCATTTGGCATGCAGTTGACAGGAAACTTGGTCTTGCTTAGAGGAGAAAACAGGAAATCTCACTATTAAAGTGCACAGTCAACTGTCATACTGGCAACACCTGAAATAACACAAGAGGCCTGTTGAATAGAAACTTTAACTCTTCAGAGCTCTTATATAAATCATATGTGATGATAAAAAAACACTCAAACACCATCGCACAACCAGCCCAGAACAATTGTAGACCTGAGGAATGTAAATAATACATACATACTGTATAAAACAGGAACAGAACTACTTAAGATTCAAAGATTTCCCTTAGAAATGTTGAAAAAAAGTGTGCAAATCACTGCAAACAGATGGTGACGCTGAAATGCAGCTTGAATGTAATTCAGTTGGGACAGCATGTAAGAGGCAATATAATATCACATGGCATCTTGAATAAAAGACCGTTTTTTATGGGGACTTAACTGGGGTTACTTTACTACAGTCAGCTGAGGAATAGATATGCTTATGCTTACCTTGTATGAAATTCTCTAGCAGTTTGGGACTTGGTGGTTTTCCTTGTTGAGCAAGGGCAATGAGAGCCAAGCCTTTATACAGCGAGACTTTACTCAGGAATCCATCACCATTGTTTACATGTTCGGCTATCTAAAACGTAGATGAGTTGCATTTCAGCCTGTGCAGAATAAGCCATGGTTCCACAAGAAAACCCAAACCATAACATTTCCATTTCCAACCATAAATAATGTCATTAAACAGCACATGGGATGTAATTTAGCTAACTATCAGCTACAGTCTTTCTAGCCAATAATGACATGTAATCCTAGTGCAAGTCTCACCTGGTTTTGAACAGAAGTGGAGAGAGATGTTCTGCTGAGAACTCTCTGGAATACACCGATAGGCACTCTTTCATCAGTTCTGGAGCAGATGGCTTGATGTACTTCACGATAGTATGAAGGGACAGATCCTACAGTCAAAAGACCGGATGTTAAGAGCTTTATGTTGACATACCAAATTAATTGACTTGGAAGAGGTGACTGGGAACATTTTAATTGTGTTACTGTATTGCATAGCGAACACAATGAAATAATCTTTTCTTTTTCTATTGAAGAGTTCAGTACGTTCTCAAGACGTTCGACACAGTGTATGTCTGATACAAATGGAAACACAACAGAACTAAATAAAAGCAACATTAAATCCGAACAAATGCCATTGAATTCAAGTTTTTGAGGGGCTTGTTTTTTTTATTTTATAGATTCAACATACATTTCAAGAGCAGTTTGGAAGTGAATAAAACTGGCTTTTGAGTTCTTATTCGAATCCAGTGGCGTCAGGACGAAATATAATCGCAGAGAAAATTATTTGATTGGTTTAAATCAGACTTTCGCACCAGTTGACAGTCTTTATAATCAATAATCAATGTGATAAACCATTCGGCTTTAACGCCTTCACAAATCGATCAAATATTGTCAAACAAAGATTTAAAATCGCCAGGCTATAGCATTATATGGACATATCAGTTTTAAATGAGCAACTATCTGAGTTGTCAGTCTGGAAAACTTGAATTAACCGGTAATGCATAGTTACTAAACAAGTGAAACCAGTGAAACAACAAATAAAAGCAAACATTTATGCAAGACAACAACGTAAAGTGCTTAACTCGCGTTAAAGTGACTCTCTCGGTTTTTTAAAACACCATCAGAGACATTTTAGAAGTCAAGAAAACTAATTCGCAGACAACTGCCAGTACAAAATTTAAATAAATAAATCCATATTTAAAATAAAACCACCCAGCAAAACATCATCTGCAACTGTGCGATATTTCGCTTTGAATGGCTGTAATTTGTATTCCTTACCTTCATTGATGTCCGCTGCCATAGTTCAGATGTCATGTGAGTGCGATGGCACCTCCATGTGATTTCCTGCAGAAAAGATCAGGAATGTCCCTCTCCTTAAAGTTGTAGTGATGTGGAAACACATGGTACGGTATGTGACAGAGCGGGTGGGTGGAGCCTCAGGTTTAACAGGCTCTGTCTGTGAGGTATGGTTAGAATGTCCTGTCTTTTTCAATAGACATTCAAATATTTCTTTAACTTAATTCAAGTGTAATTTGTTAAGAAGAAGGTAATTCACTCAGAGATGTGATCTGTTACAAAGCTAATATAGCCTACAAGAAAACAGCCACACTAACCTCACGAGCTATATTGTTGTATATATTCCGATAAATAAAGCAGAAACAAAATGAGTAAATAGACATTACTATTGTCTACATTTTAACCTTGTGTATCAGTTTATTGCTTATGATATGTTTTTGCTCACTATAGTACCTAATTAATAATTAGTAACTAATAATTAACCTAATTAAGAGATTAATATGCATCTGAAGAAGGAAAATGTTATGCCATTGCATTGTGAAGGTCAATGCAACCTCTGATTGCTTACCACTGTTCGTCTTTTAGTCAAAATACTTTTCTGTTGAAGTCAAAACAACACATCCTGGACTAAATCCAATTTAACTTTAGGGAATTGAAAATAATAGCCATGAAGCCAAATATTTCTAACTTAATTCAAGTGTAATTTGTTAAGAAGAAGGTAATTCACTCAGAGATGTGATCTGTTACAAAGCTAATATAGCCTACAAGAAAACAGCCACACTAACCTCACGAGCTATATTGTTGTATATATTCCAATAAATAAAGCAGAAACAAAATGAGTAAATAGACATTACTATTGTCTACATTTTGACCTTGTGTATCAGTTTATTGCTTATGATATGTTTTTGCTCACTATAGTACCTAATTAATAATTAGTAACTAATAATTAACCTAATTAAGAGATTAATATGCATCTGAAGAAGGAAAATGTTATGCCATTGCATTGTGAAGGTCAATGCAACCTCTGATTGCTTTCCACTGTTCGTCTTTTAGTCAAAATACTTTTCTGTTGAAGTCAAAACAACACATCCTGGACTAAATCCAATTTAACTTTAGGGAATTGAAAATAATAGCCATGAAGAGTGCATTAGTTATAAAGTATTGAGATGAAATTGTATGAAGTACATTTTTTCTCTGACCGAGAAAGGTTTTGAATGTTTGAACACAACTAAATCAGTGACCACATGATAAAATGGTTTTGATAAAGCTAAGGTCACATTAAAAGGTAATTTGTGAATAAATTAGGAGTCATGAGAAATCTTCACATCTTGATGAATCATTCCTTGAGACCAAATACTTTTTATTCCTATTTACATTGCATCAACATTTCCAGTAAGGTGTGAACTGCTCAGCATATTGTTGAATAATTATCATATTATTATACTAGCTCTGCAAAGCTTAAATGCCAAAGATCAAAATGACTTGCACATCTTTCACTCTTAAAAATAAAGGTGCTTCACGATGCCATGGAAGAACCTTTTTGTCTAAATGGTTCCATAAAGAACCTTTAACATCTGAAGAACCTTTCTGTTTCACAAAAGGTTCTTTGTGGCGAAAGAAGGTTCTTCAGATTATAAAAAGGTAAGAAAGAGATGGTTCTTTAAAGAACCTTTGACTGAATGGTTCTT
>NW_015505188.1:1910272-1936429 GCF_001515645.1 Sinocyclocheilus grahami | reverse complement strand
GAAGAACCTTTCTGTTTCACAAAAGGTTCTTTGTGGCGAAAGAAGGTTCTTCAGATTATAAAAAGGTAAGAAAGAGATGGTTCTTTAAAGAACCTTTGACTGAATGGTTCTTTGTGGAACCAAAAATGGTTCTTCTGTGGCATCACTTGAAGAACCTTTTGAAGCACCTTTATTTTTAAGAGTGTAGCTCATGCAAATGTAATATTATGGTGCCAGTGCCACCAATCATTAATCATTTCACAACATCAGCTTTGTAAGACAGTCTCTTTATCTTGCCAGATTTAATGGACTTGTTTAAAGAGTTTATGCGTATCTTAAATCTCTATGTTCTAATTTTGATGTATTATTATTTTTAAACTAGAATCACTTACATTTATGGAAGATGTCATTTTTTAGCAGTATGTGTATGTAAATTTCACAGTATATTTGAAGGGCCAAATAGTTAATAATTACTCTGATGATAGTGCACATTGGCTCTTACCATCTTAAATGAAACCCACTCCAATTACACTTTTGTTTCTCCATCCTGGCATATATCTTTATGTAGCCTTGCCTATTTACAGATTCTTTGGTGAGTTGCATGTTCTATTCACCATAACAGCAGAAAGCATCACAGTTTTAGGTTTCACTTGTTTTGAGAAAGTGTTGACTGTCTATCTTGCAGGCATAAAGACCGAATTCAGATATTCATTTATAGTGTCATGAATGAGTAGAAAGCCAGCAAACCCAAATTTGCTTAGGTTTGAATTCCTTAAGATTTTGGTCAAAGGTCATTTTTGTTATAGTTTCTCCCTGTGACCGCATCAGATTCAATTTTATAAAAATGTATCAGATCATTCTTTCAAACCAAAAACTAGTTGCAGTTTTGAGAACATTTTTGGCTTGGCATTATGTGCACTGATTCCCCAACATGTCATCATAATGTTGTATCAGCATCTTTGTTTCCATCTTTTTAATTTGTTGTAATGGAGAGTCTCAATTTAGTCTTCTTCATCAGAAATTAAAATCTAAGTGTTAAAAAGTGCAAGGAACTCTGTACTATATAGTTTGTGACTTACTTTAATGCAGCAATTAACCTTACAATGGAAAACAACTTCTGAATCTGAAATTGCTATAGTAAATTTCATAAATAATTACAAAAAAAAGCATATTTTCTTGGAAACATGCTCCGATAATCTTTGTTTTATTTACAGCTTATTTTTCAGTAGTGAAACATTTTAAAGCATAACAGGCTGCATGCTTCAATGTATCCTTTTTAGGTGATGAATTCAACACAATCAACAAATATAGAATGCTTTTGACCATTTTATGCCACAGGATTTGATGTTACCAATGAATTGTGTCAACTGGGAATTTTTGACAGTTTCATTTGATTTCATTTTTCATAATTTTATGAATCATTTTAATATTCTATCAACAAATATGGAATGCTTTCAATAATTTTAAGCCATGGGATTTGATGTTAAAACCATCACATTTTAACCTTTAAAAGCAATACAATTAATTTGATTTCATTTTTTTAGAAATTAATTTAACTTTTTATATTCAATTGATATTTTATAAATTAACACATTTTGTATTTATTATTGTATCATTCGTTTTATAATTTCTAATTTTTAATAAGTAAGTAAATAAATAATGCACCAGGAGAGGTGCAAAAATGGGTGGTTTGCTCCCATTAACCCTTGTGTGTAGTATTTTGTCTGGCCACTAGATGTCAGCATTCTCAACAGTTGTTTCATACCGTGATAAATCTCCACTATCTTAACGTGAGTTTGTTGCGGTGGCTTCGGCTCGTTGTTTGATTGCTCTTCACTCGCTCACAGTGAATTAGAGATCATCTCATCGAGTAAGTTTTGTCGGCAGTGAGGAGTCGCGTGGCGTCCGCTACACACACGGGTATCTCGACTTCACAAACACCTTCCCCGGTCATTTAGGACTAATAAGGACAAAGGGACGGAGGAGTTTCACCGTGGGAATGACGGAGCCGTGGACAAACGCTTGGCACTAATCTCGGCCAATGACTGACATTAAACAAGGGAGACACATTTTATAACAGGCTGGCGTTGAGAGCAGCCTGAGGACTGAGGCGTGGGTCTCGGAAGGATTCAGCTCTGAATGCTTGCATATCTCAGGGTTTATTGTGTGCGTGTAGTTTTAATGTATCCAAACAATAGGCAGTTTGGAGAGGGGAAGTAGGAGCTTGTAATACACGCTTCCCTTGCGTTTGCCAACTGAAGTCCTGTTTTATATAGCTGGACACTTCTGAGCCGTTTTAGTGCTTGACATTTTTAGCTCTTTGCCGATCCATGTTGATTAATTAAACCCCTCGTTTTACTTAACAATCAGGTTTCGGTTTCTCTCCAGGGACTGCAGGCGCTCTAAACAACTGGACGTTTTTAGCTTCATATCACTATGGATGAAGGACGATAAATGTGCATTTTTCAGGGGAGAGCAGCTTTATGTGTGACTTTTTAATCTAATGATTTAGTTTAAACCCTGACAGAAGTTTTCAACTTCCTGCTTTAGTTTCGCTGGACTCCGGAGTGTTATTGTCATAAAGATTATGGCAGCCGTTGTGAATTACTCTCCTCCGTGGTGGGTTAATTTTCTCCACAGACTGCCTCACTTTAATCTGCAGTTTGAACAAACCAGCAGTGATTTTCGCCCAGAGGACTCCTCGTACCAGCAGGTAAGCCCATGCATTACAGTAACACTGCTACTGTTTGATCCAGATTCCAGCAACACGTGTAGATGAAATGATTTTTGGTGATATGAAATGTTTCGTGTTGAAAAGGTAACGTAGGCTACGTGATACCGATTGTACCCCATTCTAAGCACTGTCACACAAGCAAGGGTGCTGTTTTTCTGTATATAGGCAAAGCTTTAGGCTGGTAATAGCCTTACTGATATTTAGTATGACATGACTAAGTTTTGCTTTTATATTTGTGAGTTAAGTGATTTATTTTGTTTAACCTTTGTTTGAGACATAAGTTGACCCAGTTAGTTCACGTATCTCTTCTCGGCCAACTAAATTAGTTACAAAAGAAGCCAAAGCATCAAGGTTTGCGTGTCATCTAGCAAAGCCGGACTGGAGTAGAGCGACAGATATTTCTTCTTTTGGTCAAAGAGTTCTGCAATCATCCCAGATTTTCCATTTGCGGCTTTCCAGCACAGTAGTGAACATTGTGTTCAAGTCATGTTGAAAAGGTTGTATTTATGGGGACATTCTAAAACGTATAATGTTGTAAAACAACGACTAGGAAAAAAAACCCTGTTTTCTCACATAATTCTTGCCATAAACTTGATCTACTACTAAGACAATATGGCACCGTAATCCAATTTTACATAAATGTTTTCCCCTTAGAAAACCATTGTAAAGACAATGCTTAGCGTGGCTTAATGTAGCCTACTAAGCAATTGATATTAAAAGAACAAACTCGGTATACACATTATAGTAATAAAGCATACTATGTACAAATATACATTTGTAAATACGAACTTCCTAGGAGGACTGAAGGAGGACTTCCTAGGAGGACTACCTAGGGCTGCACGATTAATTCAAATGCGATTGTCATGCACATTTTGTCAGTAAAGCCGGTGTTCTGACGATTTGTGCTACCCGCTCCGATTGTACTACCTCCCATTAAAAAGATAGGTAGCACAAATCAATAATGAAAAATGCGACCCATCAGATTGTGCTACCATCATCTTATTCATGTCGTTTTTAGGCTTTTTTAAATGTCCATAACTACCCCTACCCACCCATACCTACCCTTACCCTTAAAACAATGCAAATATGTTTTTGGTAGCACAATCTGATAGGTAGCATGTTTCGTCAGTACACCTGTTCTGTGATTAGTAGTAAATCTCCAGCACGTGCTTTCAGATGGAGCAGCATTTACTACACGGAGCTGTAGTTCACTGACAAGCTACTCAAAAGCTCGTTCATAATCGCAGAAGATGTAATCGCGCGAATATGCAGTCGAAGAAATCGTTCTGCGATAATGAATGCTGTTTGTGTAGCTTGTCAGTGAACTACGGCTCTGTGTAGTAAATGCTGCTTCATCCGAAAGCACGTGAAAATGCCACATTTAATAACACGTTTTTACTCCAAACTCCCTTTATAACGTCAGTCGAGTGTTTGAAATAAATCATTCTGTGAGATGATGTGGCTTCTTACACAGAATAAGGCACGCAACATATTTCATAGCCTTTATCACTGCTTAGAATACTATGTCGATTAGCATTGCATTATTATATACTTTATTATAATAAAAATTATATATTATAAGATGAACTCCAATAAACCATATATTGTCATAGTCGTGTGTTTATTAGTCACATTGAATTAATCAAAGCAGTTAAATCTTCTGTTTATTCAGCAACAGCTATAGGGATTTCCTTGGTTTCTTCTGCTAGGCGTATTTGGAGTTTCTGCACGAGCGCCCTCTGGCCTTCGGATGGAGATTTACTGCGGATCACAGAACCGTGCTTCACTGAAAGATACGCATGACAATCGCAGCTTCTGCCTAATCGTGATTTATCGCCTTTGCGATTTAATTTCGATTAATTGTGCAGCCCTAACACTATCAAACCCAGAGACACCTCTTTGCCTGTTGAGTTAGAGCAATAGAATGAACTGTTCATTTTAGCTCAATAGTTAGTGGGAGCTTATCTCTTAAAGAGATTACACAGAGCTTTTCTATGTGCACATTTCTTAGTGCAAAAAAAGGTAATAAAGACAATTCAATCTTTATAATGACTTAATTATTGTTATTTGTTAAGACTTGCATCTCGCTGATGCTGAACACACCCAGGCATGGCTGGTGAAGGTAGAAAGTAGGCTTCTGCGCACCCTTTCAACTACTTGACTGTAGTTTTTCATCATAGAGACAACAGATGGCCTAAGGGAAGGCAGGAGTGCCGTAAGCCTGGTGACGATACCTCTAAGCAAAGCTCCTTAAATCAAGTTTGGCCTTCACTGTTGTTCGCTTTATGGAGTGTTGAGTGAAACCAGTTGGTAATTGTGCTTGACCATCAACCATCACCATCAGTCAGGTGGTACAATACAGTTCCAGAGTTATAGGAACATAATCATAATTTGTTGCACCTATAAGGGGGTTATTCAGGGTGGTCTGTGTACATTATAGTGATTTGATGTCTTGTAGATGGTCAGTGTATTGGTTCAAGGTGCTTCCTTAGACAGTTTTACCTTTGTGCATTCACTAAATATCATATCAGCACTGTTTAGGTCAAAGCGAGTGCAAAAAAGGTCAGTTTAATTTGGTTAGTTAACAGGTGCCACTTGCTTTTAGATTTGGTTATCTTAATGAATTGCAACTAAATGTATGTTTGACTTCGCCTGTGTGTCCAAAAGTGTCTAAACACTTCTTTTTTTTTTTTTTTTTAGGGCTGCTGTATATGTTCACATGGTGATGAGAATCACTTCACTTTTCTAATAAGTGTAGAGGAGGAAGTAGATCAAGGCCAGAATGAGTGGATTAATTTAGAAACAGCAGTTGCAAGCTGACGGCCAGCTTGATCCTCAGTCCCTGCTGGTCTTCTAGTGTAGGCACAGAGATAATACAAGTTGCTCAGGAAGCAGCTGAGATGGAGAGCAGAGGTGAAGGCAGAGAATTCAGTGTTTCTAGGTCATAAAGCCCAGGATAGACTAGATCAGCTGTTTAAAAATGTTTTATCGGTGACTTTCCATGCATCAGCATTGGAAAAATACCTTAACAGCATGGCAGACACAAGCTAAAACACATGATGAAACAGTTTTCTGTTTTTACAGCTGTGTAAAGGGATCTAACCTCATCCTGTCAAATGCCATTGATATGAGGAGCATATAGAATTACAGATAACTTCACATGAACTGTCTAAAAGCTCATCTGCATGGATGGAGGTAGGCCTAAGTCCTAACCAACCACTAGTTTTCCTGTATACTTTATGACGAGTACCTTTTTGCAGCATCAAGTTGTCATGCATTCTTCATTTATTTATTTTTTTGTTAGAAAGTAAATGATTAAAATGTGACTTTTGTGTTATAGAGGAAAATCAAAACTTGGACTATTATCAGCTAAAGAACATTATCAGCTTTCTCACATATGGAATAAATAGTCTCTTACGTTTTTATAGGCACTGACACTTGCTGGTACTGCTGATAATACTAGTTTATGGCTGAAATATTGAAGGAAAAAATAATTGTAATTATTTAAATGGGATATGTTTGGATATTTTGTATGTTTAATGTTGTATGAAATCATATTTAAATAATTTAATCCCTAAACATTTTTTTCATAATTTTCTGACTGCTATCACAGACTTCTAAACCTTAATCCCTTGACCGACCCTTTATTCGTTCACTGGAAAAAAAAATGTTTTTCCCAAAATCATACACATTTCAAATAGACAGGACGTTCGAGCAGCTTGTACTAGCAGCCTGTTCTTTGTAGCATTTGTCTTGGAGTCAAAGCGCACATGGGGGGAGAGGGGGGACACCTGCTGTCCATTGAATGCCGTTTGTTCACAGGATTGGAATTAACTAGAGATGTCATCTCGTTTGGCCACTAGTTAGGGGTTAAGCTCACTCCTGATGTCCCAGTTGAGGTTTCCTTGATGCGCTTATCTGTGAACTTTGTCCTACTTTTATTTTCTGCTCCGTATTTTTACTTTTGATGGTCTGTTTCCATTAAAAAGAACAAAGGCGGCCTTGCTTTTAGCAATAAATCATTATTTATTGATGTCGCTGCCTAAATATTCAGCTGTTTGGGACTGCTTGTAGTGTGGCGTGAGATGTAAGGTTATTAATGTTGCTTAACAGACTGTCAAGAAATGTGAAGTTGCCAAGCTAATGCATGAAGAAAGTTTATAGAAAGATTAACAACATCCAGTAAGCGGTAAAACTGTTTGCACTACAACCCAGTGTGTTTATAATTAAGATAATACATTAGAATAATATGGTAAGGCACAGCAGTTTGCAATATCAAGCAGCAAAATGAGCTGTTTTTTTACAGCTTAAAATAGCTGGAAGCTGATGAGACCGGAAGCCAGACACATTCAATTTACAAATGTCCGCGCCAGCTCTTATGGGAAAAATAAGGTGGATACTATTTTGTCTTGAATAAAACTAAAAACTAAAATCACTCCTATTAAATTCAAGTAGTAAATTAAAGCGTCACAACATTATAATGTACTGTATGAAAAATGGGTATTCTAAGATTAGCTAAAGATTGCATTTAACAGTATTATTAAATTAGTAAAGATAAATGAATAACATAAACAAATAAAATGAATAGGCATGATAGGCACAATTAAATATCTAGTATATCGACTAATAATGATAAATTAAAAATATCTTTGAACTCTATGATTGAATATCTGTGAACTCAAGTGGATTGTATCAATGTCTAATATTCTAGTTGAACTTCACCCTTTTTCGTCCCTAAACACTTGTCATTGGCTGTCAATGGGTATTGCATTGAGAAAAGCATGTCTCACATGTTTACAAAGGTCAGGACTGTGGGAGTTTGGGCAGTGCTTTGCATGAATCGTTGTGGATGGAAGCCAAGCTGTGATGGGGAGGTCCAGTCAGCGGGATGATGGATGAGACTGGAGCTCTGAGTTTGTTTGGGTGAGGAGTCTGAGGACAGACCTACCAGCGGATGTGGAAGGCACACAAGGCTAACTTGAGTGTGCCACCACTGGGTTGTCTACCATGAGTTGATTAACCTAAATGTAGTTTGGGAAGTGTGTTATTGTAAAGTAAAAGTCTTTTTTCTGTAGGAATGGGTATGGCATACGCAAATATGTTACTTGGAGTCATTTGATATTGGCTTCTGAAAAGATGTGGTATTTATTTTCATATTTAGTCTTTATCAAACCATGCTAAACCATGTGTTTGCTTTCAGCTGAACTGTTCTTTCCAAGCAGATTTTGCTGAAGTCTAAGTATATTTGAAATTAAACGTACAGCGACAATAAAAAGAGCTTTGAAAGTAACCCTTTAAATCCGTAAACAGTGCTTGTTTTTCTGGACCTTTTCACTTGCAGCTCTATTTGAAGGCCAGATTATTAGTAAGTAGTTCATGGTTGTATGCAGAGATTCTATTTTTTCCCCCCAACATAAACCATCCAGATTCCACTGAGGGCCATAAACAATTAGGATTTTATCCCGATGACAGAGATGCCAGATACCAAACACCAGATTTGCCAAATCCAAACCTTCATACTTCATTATTGTTCTTAAAGACCTTGTAAAGTTGTGTGAGCAGGGTTTCTTTTATGTGTTGATATGTTGCAACTGGAAGTGGACTCATCCCTTTTTAATTTAAATTAGTAGTTTAGTTGACACAACTTGAAAATTATTAAAGTAAGCATGGAAGAAAAAAAATCTATTTTTTTATCTTATTGTGAGCTATTTGTCTGTTTCATATTTTTGTTTATTTGACCTTGTAATTTTTCAAGTGAAACTACTTTCTCTCTGGTAACGTATGCCCAAGTTTTCCAATCATTTATTCCACTTAAACGCCACCTTTTTCTTAGTCATCTGCAAGCTCACATTCAGATTGGCCTCCAACCAAACAACAACCAGTGGACATCCCAATATTGAAGAAAAAATCTGTCAACTTTAAATTCCAGCCACTTTCCATGTCTAAATAGGTTGACTTCACAACCAGTTGTTGGATGGGAATGGAGATAAAGTACATGTGTACTGTGTTAGCACATCTGAAGACACACTAACAAAGCATAATTTGGCACTTGCAAATGCTAATCAGAGGGAGATTGTATTTATAATTAAGGCAGGGCTGGGAGATACGGCTAAAAAAATTATCACGATAAAATTATCAGTCGATATCGATAAATTATCACGATGAATTTCAAATCTTTATTTCTTTCAAGTTTAAAGGCAGATTTTTGCTCCTAAGTGAAAGTTGTAGAAACCAGACCATTTTAATTGTGGTTTTATACTCTTTATGGTTAAACTTGACACAAACGTCACGTTTTTGAATTCTTTAAATTTTTCCAGTCATGTTTCCTTAACAAAATAAATATCTTAATAGAATAATTAATTTCTTAGTTTCTGCATGTTTTAATGAGTGATATTGTTTCAAATCATGAAACAGGTTTGTGTGATGCGTATCTTCAGCACAGTTTGCAGTGCAGGCTGAAATAATAATAATAATAATAAAAAATGTTGTTTCTTAGAAATGTACTAGGCATGGGCCGGTATGAGATCTTGGTGCGGTTAGTGTAACTACAGTAAATGTATGGTAAATGATGGCGATTTGTAGATTGAAAAGCCTTCTGACTGTATCGTAGTGCACAGTGTTTCTGCTGTTTGTCAGCGCTGTTTCATCTGGCTTTAAACTAGTTAAAATCACTGAGTCATTTGGGTTTGTCACTGAATTCAAGCACTTCTCACTGGATCTCACAGCGCTGTTTAGTGTCATGTGACTGAGACTCATCAGCGAGTAAACGCATCTGCTCTAGTGAGCTCGCGCTGCGCTGCCTTTGAACTTTGAGCCGAGCAGATAAATGCTCCGTGTGGCACGATTCAAATGAGCAGCACTGTTTCATTCTGCTTTTGGTTCATAACATTATATCGAATTCTTGTTATCGTTTCATATATAAGGAAAATTGTAGTTTTATCACCCAGCCCTAATTAAAGGGATGACACGTTTCTCATTCTAGAAAACATTTTATTCGATTTATCTCCAAAAGATGGTACAAAAGCTGTCACTGGGGTGGTCCATTTTCAAAAGGTGCACTTTTGAACCATATTTCATACCATACCCCTGTATTAGTATCTTTTTAAAAGGGTAGTGTCCCAGTGACGGCTTTTGTACCTTTTATCTTTTTACTGTTTTGCTGGAAGAGAAAAACTGTAAATCTTAAAATAATTTTAGTGATGAACTAATGATACACTAGATTTAGATTTCCAAGCTAACAGACATGGACTAAAAGCATCACGGTTTTGATTTCATGTTGTCTTTAACCACTGTTTTATTAAAAACATCAGTGTAGTGTTGTTCATTTGCCCTACTAGTTTAAGTTCCTGTCTGCTTGTTGTGGGAATGTGGACTTGTGCACAGCTTGAAGTGCAAATTCGAAAAACAAAACCCCCACATGCTTTCCCACTCCCCAGGCTGGCTGTGGGGGAGGTTGGAGAAATTTGTGACTGGCCTCTTCATGTCGTGGGGGGAGCGCTGGAAACATTTGCATTTTTGATAATTGTAGCGCTAGTGTTTGTTGAGTCATTTTAGTCATTCTAGCATGTCATTCTCAGGGATGTCGTTGGATGCACAGGAAGCGAGAGCAGGGATGCTGCTAATCTGTTTTGTCGGCGTGTTTGCATGGTGCAATACAGACTGACAAGGCCGTCCTGTCGTCAGGCCAGGCAGGAAACACAAGCTGTCTCTCATAGTGGCATACTGCCAATCATTTTGTCACGTGGTTGGCTGGTTATGAAAGATTTGTGAAGGAGCCATTCATGGAGCGGTGTAAACACAACCTTGTTTGAAATATTAATGTCTCTGCTTTCATTTGACTCCAAATCTAATCTGCGTGGCTTTCCTTTTGCAGTTTACATCTACAGTTAGATGTTAACTACTTACTTCCTGTGTGTGGGGGAAGGTTTATTGCATCCAGTCTGCCTTCAAAGGCTGAAAAGCTTTTGACATCCTCTCTGAAAGTGTTTCTAACTCCTCCCTAGATTACTGTTGGTTTCCCAAAGAAATCTCTGACCCAGATTTGGCCCCTTGCTGCTCCAACTCCAAATGAAAAGAGACTCACTCTTTTCCATGACAGTGGTAAATTAAATCAGTGGAAAGCAATGTTTTGGGTTATCAACATGTCAATTTCAGGTTTAAAGTTTAACAATATTTTCTTATTTTTTATTTATTTTTTTAAAGCGTAAAGATTTGCTTAAATTAAGTGAGACTATTAAGCTTTTTCAGAAGAAACGGATATCTCGGTCTATGAGATTTTATTTTTATTTTTTTATTTTTTTATGATTTCCCAAAATGGCAGATATATAATTTTATGTATAAAGATGTATTTATATTGTGTGAGAAAAATGTTAAGTGTGATATTGTATTTTAAAAAAAAAGATTTTTTTTATGTTGTCACTGCACTAAGGTCAAATTAATTATTAAAATATCTCCAGTCTATTTACTTTAAGTTTTTAAGTGTTACGCTTTACAGCTTTTTTCTACCCACTATTATATTTAGTTGTGAGATTTTTTTTTTGGTTAAAACTAGGGTTGTCAATTGAAGATCACAAGTAGTTTCATGAGTTAAGTCTTTTAGATTTGTTCTCTAACCGAATTGGGAATGAAAATGTGCACCTTGCATGGTTTGCTACCCACTACTATACCACACCACCCACAATGATGCTTTTTTTGGAAACGAAATGGTCTCGTTTTTGAAGTGACACATTGTGTTGTTTCCTGTGTAGGGTTGCAAAGGGGCGGACAATTTCCATGGCAACTTTGTCTGGGGAATTTTGGAAATATTCCAAGTTGGAAACTTACCAGGAATTTATGGGAATTTTGGGGAATTTATGGGAATTAATTGGAAATTTGGGGGAATGTATAAAACTGTATCGTGTACAAACATAAATGTAAACATTTTGTTTGATCATAAGCTGACATGCATGCAAACTAATAAACATTTTAAAAATTACAATTTTAGATTTTTTGGGGGAATCTCTGATGCTTTTTTCAGGATTTATTTTTCACGTTGTGTCAATCATGTTTACATCCTGCCTCTGAAACTTTCGTCCGTCATAAAAAAATTCAGATCAGTTTGACACTGTGAGGTCGTATTTATTTTTTAACATGCAAAAAAAAAAATCCTTAAATCCTACACCATATTTTTTCATTGTAGTATTCTGTAGGTAAGGGAATTTAAAAAAATGTTTTAATAAATTTTAAAAATCAGTCCCTTAATGTGACCGGTTTTTTGTCTTTGTTTAGTAGAGCACAGTGAGATTCTACGTATGGCGTTTCTCTGAAACTTGACAGGATAAAGGGCGGTGCATATTTAGCAAATATCAGTATGATGGCCTACAGCCAGGAGCACATCAGCACAGTGAGCTTGTGTTTGAAATGCTGCTGTTGTTCTTGGGCAGTGGTATCGCTCAGAGGGGTCTCTCGCTACACCATGTCCTGAATCAGCATATGGAAAGAGTAGATCCATTAAGATAATCTGCAGAAGATTACCGTCTGTTTAGAAAAGCTGAGTCTGGGTCTTTTCCTGTTAGCAGCAAAAGAAGAAATGTTGCAGGATTGAAATCTCAGTAATTGCAGTGACCTCCTTGGCACAAGTTCTAATAGGAGAAAACAAGCACTCTGAGTTGGCAAATGCCAGCTGTGTTTCATATCTTTAACCGGTGAGGAAGTCTGTCGAAGGTCGTGTTAGATTTAATGCATTATCAGGTGCTTTTCCTATGACCTTGGCATCGCAAGCACTCTGAGCTACAGGAAGTAAATACAACATTTAAAGCTGTTTTTGGCAGTGATGTCTAGGGCTGTCAAAATGACTGAAAAACTAAATTTGAATTTTCGACTTAAATATTATAAAAATTCGAATTATATTCGAATTTAAAAGGCATAATTTCAGTTAGGGGGAAAAAAGCTTTTGGCTTCTCTCCTGAGGCCACAAGAGGGTGCATCGAGCAAAATATTATGCACGTTTCTTCAACGCGTAATAAAATAACACGACTATCTTTGAAAAAAAAAGTGCATAATGTTTCAAATGTTTATAAACCATATATAATTAATAAAGTTTGCTTAAACAATTAGAAAAAAAAACGGCACCATGCATGTATGTATAGTTTAATACAAAGGACTAAAGACCTTGTAAAGTTGTGTGAGCAGGGTTTCTTTTATGTGTTGATATGTTGCAACTGGAAGTGGACTCATCCCTTTTTAATTTAAATTAGTAGTTTAGTTGACACAACTTGAAAATTATTAAAGTAAGCATGGAAGAAAAAAAATCTATTTTTTTATCTTATTGTGAGCTATTTGTCTGTTTCATATTTTTGTTTATTTGACCTTGTAATTTTTCAAGTGAAACTACTTTCTCTCTGGTAACGTATGCCCAAGTTTTCCAATCATTTATTCCACTTAAACGCCACCTTTTTCTTAGTCATCTGCAAGCTCACATTCAGATTGGCCTCCAACCAAACAACAACCAGTGGACATCCCAATATTGAAGAAAAAATCTGTCAACTTTAAATTCCAGCCACTTTCCATGTCTAAATAGGTTGACTTCACAACCAGTTGTTGGATGGGAATGGAGATAAAGTACATGTGTACTGTGTTAGCACATCTGAAGACACACTAACAAAGCATAATTTGGCACTTGCAAATGCTAATCAGAGGGAGATTGTATTTATAATTAAGGCAGGGCTGGGAGATACGGCTAAAAAAATTATCACGATAAAATTATCAGTCGATATCGATAAATTATCACGATGAATTTCAAATCTTTATTTCTTTCAAGTTTAAAGGCAGATTTTTGCTCCTAAGTGAAAGTTGTAGAAACCAGACCATTTTAATTGTGGTTTTATACTCTTTATGGTTAAACTTGACACAAACGTCACGTTTTTGAATTCTTTAAATTTTTCCAGTCATGTTTCCTTAACAAAATAAATATCTTAATAGAATAATTAATTTCTTAGTTTCTGCATGTTTTAATGAGTGATATTGTTTCAAATCATGAAACAGGTTTGTGTGATGCGTATCTTCAGCACAGTTTGCAGTGCAGGCTGAAATAATAATAATAATAATAAAAAATGTTGTTTCTTAGAAATGTACTAGGCATGGGCCGGTATGAGATCTTGGTGCGGTTAGTGTAACTACAGTAAATGTATGGTAAATGATGGCGATTTGTAGATTGAAAAGCCTTCTGACTGTATCGTAGTGCACAGTGTTTCTGCTGTTTGTCAGCGCTGTTTCATCTGGCTTTAAACTAGTTAAAATCACTGAGTCATTTGGGTTTGTCACTGAATTCAAGCACTTCTCACTGGATCTCACAGCGCTGTTTAGTGTCATGTGACTGAGACTCATCAGCGAGTAAACGCATCTGCTCTAGTGAGCTCGCGCTGCGCTGCCTTTGAACTTTGAGCCGAGCAGATAAATGCTCCGTGTGGCACGATTCAAATGAGCAGCACTGTTTCATTCTGCTTTTGGTTCATAACATTATATCGAATTCTTGTTATCGTTTCATATATAAGGAAAATTGTAGTTTTATCACCCAGCCCTAATTAAAGGGATGACACGTTTCTCATTCTAGAAAACATTTTATTCGATTTATCTCCAAAAGATGGTACAAAAGCTGTCACTGGGGTGGTCCATTTTCAAAAGGTGCACTTTTGAACCATATTTCATACCATACCCCTGTATTAGTATCTTTTTAAAAGGGTAGTGTCCCAGTGACGGCTTTTGTACCTTTTATCTTTTTACTGTTTTGCTGGAAGAGAAAAACTGTAAATCTTAAAATAATTTTAGTGATGAACTAATGATACACTAGATTTAGATTTCCAAGCTAACAGACATGGACTAAAAGCATCACGGTTTTGATTTCATGTTGTCTTTAACCACTGTTTTATTAAAAACATCAGTGTAGTGTTGTTCATTTGCCCTACTAGTTTAAGTTCCTGTCTGCTTGTTGTGGGAATGTGGACTTGTGCACAGCTTGAAGTGCAAATTCGAAAAACAAAACCCCCACATGCTTTCCCACTCCCCAGGCTGGCTGTGGGGGAGGTTGGAGAAATTTGTGACTGGCCTCTTCATGTCGTGGGGGGAGCGCTGGAAACATTTGCATTTTTGATAATTGTAGCGCTAGTGTTTGTTGAGTCATTTTAGTCATTCTAGCATGTCATTCTCAGGGATGTCGTTGGATGCACAGGAAGCGAGAGCAGGGATGCTGCTAATCTGTTTTGTCGGCGTGTTTGCATGGTGCAATACAGACTGACAAGGCCGTCCTGTCGTCAGGCCAGGCAGGAAACACAAGCTGTCTCTCATAGTGGCATACTGCCAATCATTTTGTCACGTGGTTGGCTGGTTATGAAAGATTTGTGAAGGAGCCATTCATGGAGCGGTGTAAACACAACCTTGTTTGAAATATTAATGTCTCTGCTTTCATTTGACTCCAAATCTAATCTGCGTGGCTTTCTTTTGCAGTTTACATCTACAGTTAGATGTTAACTACTTACTTCCTGTGTGTGGGGGAAGGTTTATTGCCATCCAGTCTGCCTTCAAAGGCTGAAATGCTTTTGACATCCTCTCTGAAAGTGTTTCTAACTCCTCCCTAGATTACTGTTGGTTTCCCAAAGAAATCTCTGACCCAGATTTGGCCCCTTGCTGCTCCAACTCCAAATGAAAAGAGACTCACTCTTTTCCATGACAGTGGTAAATTAAATCAGTGGAAAGCAATGTTTTGGGTTATCAACATGTCAATTTCAGGTTTAAAGTTTAACAATATTTTCTTATTTTTTATTTATTTTTTTAAAGCGTAAAGATTTGCTTAAATTAAGTGAGACTATTAAGCTTTTTCAGAAGAAACGGATATCTCGGTCTATGAGATTTTATTTTTATTTTTTTATTTTTTTATGATTTCCCAAAATGGCAGATATATAATTTTATGTATAAAGATGTATTTATATTGTGTGAGAAAAATGTTAAGTGTGATATTGTATTAAAAAAAAAAAAATTATGTTGTCACTGCACTAAGGTCAAATTAATTATTAAAATATCTCCAGTCTATTTACTTTAAGTTTTTAAGTGTTACGCTTTACAGCTTTTTTCTACCCACTATTATATTTAGTTGTGAGATTTTTTTTGGTTAAAACTAGGGTTGTCAATTGAAGATCACAAGTAATTTCATGAGTTAAGTCTTTTAGATTTGTTCTCTAACCGAATTGGGAATGAAAATGTGCACCTTGCATGGTTTGCTACCCACTACTATACCACACCACCCACAATGATGCTTTTTTTGGAAACGAAATGGTCTCGTTTTTGAAGTGACACATTGTGTTGTTTCCTGTGTAGGGTTGCAAAGGGGCGGACAATTTCCATGGCAACTTTGTCTGGGGAATTTTGGAAATATTCCAAGTTGGAAACTTACCAGGAATTTATGGGAATTTTGGGGAATTTATGGGAATTAATTGGAAATTTGGGGGAATGTATAAAACTGTATCGTATACAAACATAAATGTAAACATTTTGTTTGATCATAAGCTGACATGCATGCAAACTAATAAACATTTTAAAAATTACAATTTTAGATTTTTTGGGGGAATCTCTGATGCTTTTTTCAGGATTTATTTTTCACGTTGTGTCAATCATGTTTACATCCTGCCTCTGAAACTTTCGTCCGTCATAAAAAAATTCAGATCAGTTTGACACTGTGAGGTCGTATTTATTTTTTAACATGCAAAAAAAAAAATCCTTAAATCCTACACCATATTTTTTCATTGTAGTATTCTGTAGGTAAGGGAATTTAAAAAAATGTTTTAATAAATTTTAAAAATCAGTCCCTTAATGTGACCGGTTTTTTGTCTTTGTTTAGTAGAGCACAGTGAGATTCTACGTATGGCGTTTCTCTGAAACTTGACAGGATAAAGGGCGGTGCATATTTAGCAAATATCAGTATGATGGCCTACAGCCAGGAGCACATCAGCACAGTGAGCTTGTGTTTGAAATGCTGCTGTTGTTCTTGGGCAGTGGTATCGCTCAGAGGGGTCTCTCGCTACACCATGTCCTGAATCAGCATATGGAAAGAGTAGATCCATTAAGATAATCTGCAGAAGATTACCGTCTGTTTAGAAAAGCTGAGTCTGGGTCTTTTCCTGTTAGCAGCAAAAGAAGAAATGTTGCAGGATTGAAATCTCAGTAATTGCAGTGACCTCCTTGGCACAAGTTCTAATAGGAGAAAACAAGCACTCTGAGTTGGCAAATGCCAGCTGTGTTTCATATCTTTAACCGGTGAGGAAGTCTGTCGAAGGTCGTGTTAGATTTAATGCATTATCAGGTGCTTTTCCTATGACCTTGGCATCGCAAGCACTCTGAGCTACAGGAAGTAAATACAACATTTAAAGCTGTTTTTGGCAGTGATGTCTAGGGCTGTCAAAATGACTGAAAAACTAAATTTGAATTTTCGACTTAAATATTATAAAAATTCGAATTATATTCGAATTTAAAAGGCATAATTTCAGTTAGGGGGAAAAAAGCTTTTGGCTTCTCTCCTGAGGCCACAAGAGGGTGCATCGAGCAAAATATTATGCACGTTTCTTCAACGCGTAATAAAATAACACGACTATCTTTGAAAAAAAAAGTGCATAATGTTTCAAATGTTTATAAACCATATATAATTAATAAAGTTTGCTTAAACAATTAGAAAAAAAAACGGCACCATGCATGTATGTATAGTTTAATACAAAGGACCGAAAACCAATCACAAAAGAGTAGGCTACTTTCTTCATTTAAAAACATGAGATACAGTGGGATGGGGAAAAACTGCGTTCTGTGTGAACGGCTTGGTTTCAGTTGACGTAAACAACATCTTCTCCACACTGATGCTCTCGTTTTCCACAATATATGAATGAACAACGTAGCAGCACCGCATCTAGTGGGTTCAACTGGATAGGCTAACAAATGCAATCAATGACACGTACATCGTCATCGCATCTCGTGCGCCACTGATAAGGCTGCCTGACGGCTGACATAGACCTTAAATTCGAATGCAACATTTTTGCATTCGAATGTGGATTTTTCTTTTATTATTATTCGACGAATATTTGAAATTCAAAATTTTTTTTGACAGCCCTAGTGTTTGTCCCCATGCTGGCTAATGTGATGTTTTCCCCCCCTTTTTTGTAACTTTGTTTTCTTGTTTGAAACCAATTAAGTAGATGGATTTAGTAGACATGCAAACCTCTTGTTTCTTCTGCCATTTTCTACTAGGGCTGATTATTCAGTTGCGGTGTATATTTATATAAAGGCACATCATTCTGCCAGTATGCTGAGATGATCTCATGGGCGCAAAGGCTGTTAATCACATTCTCCAAACATTATCAGAGGTTGTCAGCAATGTAGTTCTGGCAAGAGCTGTCATTCTTTGTAAATGAGGCTATCTAAGCACTGATTAATCATAGCAAGAGTGCTTACTGGCCATTCTCCCAGATGGTGTTGGCACCAAGTCACAATTTTCCTCATCTTGAGACGTCATATCACCCATCGTCGTCATCATTCACACCTCATTTGTCTCAGATGAGTTCCTGCCTCACATTTCCCATTGTTGTAGCTATTGAATGGTTTTGGGTTTGAGTTGGTGTTGAGTAGGTGGTGATTCATTGAGGAACAGTTGTTTCAGTGACCCTGGCAAGTGTTCAGATCATAAGTGGGATAGATTGTGTTTACATATTAGCAGTGGGTCACGATGTCTGTCTAATCATCCGACAACCGTTTAGTCGGTTAGTGATGTTGACTAGGAAAGAGGTTCATGGTATATCATCTGCTATTTAAAGTAGATTGTCATCGGTGATGTGAAGGTTTGTTCATCTATCTTCAATATGAGTCTGTTTGATTATTTACCTGGAAGTCAGATTCAAAAGATTCGTGAACATAAAAGTCCACGGGTCTGTTTCAAGTCAGCACAACCCTCGCTGTCTGTTTTTGAACTGTCAAACAGTGAAAGATTCAGAAGACCTCACAAAAGATTCATTTTTCGTGAAGTGCCACTGTGAATAGTGGACATTGTGGTTTATAGACAAGTGGTTTTCACAGACTATACAGCACAAGGCTTAATCGTGCTTCTAAAATTAGAACGGTTTAGCATTTACCCACAGGGACTGGGTTGTCTTGGTTTCTGGAAATGATTTCCCATCTTTCTCCATAACACAGAAATGTCAAACAGCAATGAAGTAATAGACTTGTTCTCCAAATTCAACGCAGAGGTCTTGAATGCGAGCATTTTGAAACAATTTCAAAGTAGGGATGTGCAAAACACAGGGATCTTGATATTTTTAACTTGCTGCAATGGCCAAAGATCCTTCAGCTGCTTGACTATCATGAACAATCCCTGGTTTTGAGGGCAAATTGACTGCTCTGAAGACTGTGTTAACTAAGGTAACCTAATTACCATGGCTTATGTCTAGTAAACAAGAGCTGCATGATTACCCTATTATTATGCTATAATATGAGCCTAACCAAGATTTTAACTCGTGAATTGTTTTAATTGATTTAATGATAAAAGTGGTATAATTTAGCAAATGGTGAGGCAAACTTTTATCAGTCTGATGCACATTGTACCATATCCTGACTGAAAACAGTCCATTTAAAATGACGGACATAAATGACCAGCCAGGCAGCATTTATTTGATCAAAATACAGCAAAAACAGTAATATTGTGAAATATTACAATTTAAAATAACTGTTTTCTATCTGAATATATGTTAAAGGGTTAGTTCTGCCAAAAATGAAAATTCTTTAATTACTCACCATGTCGTTTCAAACCCGTAAGACCTTAGTTCATCTTCGGAACACAAATTTAGATATTTGTGATGGAATCTGAGAGCTGTCTGACCCTGCATAGACAGCAACGCAACTGAAATGAAACGACTTCATTCAACAATTCGTCTCCTCCGCATCACCCTGGTGCCATTTTGGAGAATATCCGCTGGACGTAAAATAATGTATGCGGTTCTGTGTCATCTGCACTGTAAAAAATGACTGTGAATTTAACGGTAAAAAACTGTAAAAATGCTACAGTAAAAACCTGTTAAATGGTTAACGGTAAATTCCCCTACTATATACAGTGAAAAACTGTATTGGACATTACATATATTGGACATTAATTTTACGGTAGTATACCGTTTTTGGAAGTGAAAAAGACAGTATAATTTACAGTGAATAACTGTAAATTGACATTCCCAGAATTCCCTGCGTTACATTTCAAATTTGATGTTTTTTTGTTGAAATAACTGTTTCTTCTTAGTTTTTTCTTATCAGTTTTGTATATTAGGGTTGTGTGTTACACCTTTTTTTACCATAAATTTTACAGAATTTTTTTTACAGTGTGCACCACACGGATACACTGTTTCCGTTCAGATCAAATCACAACAACGTAGGAAACAAATTGTTTTACGTCCAGCTGATGTTCTCTTTTTTTTTTTTGGTGCACAAAAAGTATTCTCGTAGCTTTGTACAGTTGTGGATGAACCCCTGATGTCACATGGATTATTTTACAGATCTCCTTGCTACGTTTCTGGACTTGGGAACATTTCAGTTGCTTTGCTGTCTATGCAGGGTCAGACAGCTCTCATATTCCATCAAAAATATCTTAATTTGTGTTCCGAAGATGAACGAAGGTCTTACGGGTTTGAAACGTCATGAGGGTGAGTAATTAATGACAGAATTTTCATTTTTGGGTGAACTAACTCTTTAAAATAACTTATTCCTGTGATGGTATGAATTTTCATACCTTAAGTGTCACATGATCCTTCAGAAATCGTTCTAATATGCTGATTTACTACTCAATAAATATTTGGTATGGATGTACTGAATACCGACTACGTCACGGACATAAAACAAATTTTGATATACAGTTAGGTTGATTGATATCTTGTTTATTTGTTAACAGCTGGATCAAACAAACTTTAAAATTTTCCATTTAAGACTCACTGACACAATTGTCAATCCACAACTTCTAGTGTCATTAATGCAGTCTAGTACAATGTAAACACAACTTTGTTTCCAGGTGGTCTGATAAACCTCTGACCTGAAAATTCACTGGAATCGTCTGAGCCTAATAAGCCCAAAGAATTACCTTGAGACGAACAATCAGGCTTTGTGTTTTAAAGTAACTACACTGTGCAATGATGTCCTTTTAGCAGTACAGTCTGTGCTTTTAAGATCTGCTCGCTTTTACAGTTTGACTCGCTGGGCCCTTTTGAACCAGCACAGTGGTTTTCCCAGCTCTCCTGTGATCACACACTGTGAGCTTGACGGACAGCTTGGCACAGGTTGAAAGCTGTATGTAAACTCTGTGATTTGGGAGATTTAAAATGCTTACATGCAAAGTGTGGTTCAGTGAGTCCAGTCCATGCAGATTAACTGATTATCAGGAAAAAGCCATCATGGGTGTCACCATATGTGGGGTTGTCACAATAGGATTGTCAGAGTGAAGCGTGTGTCTTAACCGAGAATAGCCCTGACCTCATTATACATAAAAATTCCCCTGCAGGTTACTTGTCACGTGAGTTGCAGTGGGAGACTCGGCTTAGAGCGACCCCCGCACCATTTTCAATTTTAATAAAAGCGGAAGTGTTATGAGGTGCCTTTGATTTGTCTTAGTCATATTTTGAGCTAAAAAGAGTCATAAAACGTTGAGTCGGGGGAGAAAATGACACTGAAATAAACCACAAATTAGGTCACTTATGTTGCAGTGTGTTTTTTTTTTTTTACATTATGACAAGTGATGTCCAACTAGAACATTTTTTAAAACAAAATTATATAGAATTGTATTAATTTCCTTCTGTTTTACTCTTGTGCTATGCTAAATATCCTTTACCTAATTTGATGTTCCTGGTCAAAAATTACTGGCCTTTTTAAAATTGCTTGTAAATCTCTCATTATACATTATCACCAAATCGTGGATTCAGTCTTTTTGTCAGTTAGCACATGTTTTGTATTTATTTTTGGGACCTCATTGATCTGAGCTTATGCACCTCAGTTTTTGAGTAAAAAACAAACAACAATAATAATAATAATAATATGTGTGGATAATTTTCATTGTTCATTGAATGCGTAAGCTCAGATCAAGAAAGAAATGCAAAATCTGTGCTAACTGAAAGAAAACAAGTTGATAAAGAATGAATCCAATATTTGGTTATAATATGGTAGTTAGATGTCCATAGAATAGAATAATTTCAGTTTCCAAATGAAATATCAGAATGAAACAAAAACAGCGGTGTAAATGAAAATTCTGTTCCATTTAATAATGTTAACGAGTTAACATTTTGTAAAATCTTTTTTCCCAAAGATTATTTTTGTATGATTTTTTTGGAGGCTAAAGCTTAAAGCCATTCAAAGTATACTGCATTTGTTAGCATGTGCAAACACAGGCACTCGACATATGCACACTAGAAAGTTTCATCTTTGTCCAGTGTCTAGGCTATTTCTCTCCAGAATTTATACCAAAAAAAAATTATTTGTTCTGATTTAAACTGGTATCTCTTAACATTCAGAACAAGAGAAAGCCATAAGGATAATGTCACCGGAGCTACTGCTAACATAATTTCTGTTTTTGCCTTGGTGACGCATATAAAAAAAAAGCTGACATATGGCAGAAGAGTTTTTGGCAAGTCTCCTCTACTGACCAGTTCGAAAGATGTGAAACATAAATAAACATACACACATTGATAACCCACTGCACATGTGTGCAAGGTATTCTTTAATAGAGAAAATAGTTTTTTCCTATTAATCGGGTTATTTCAGGTCTACACCACTCCTTTCAATCTGATCCACATTTCATTTCATCCATTCCAGTCGGATTGGTTGCATTGTTTACATGAAGGCTTTTCAATCCATTTGAGCCATAAATCTGATTATAAACTCATTATTTGGGTGCATGTAAATGTAGCTAATGGCTCACGTTTTCTTCTTATCTCTTGCGTAGTCCATCCTGCTGCTGGGCAGTGTTGCTCTGGCATGCTTGGCCTTGGACCTCCTCTTCCTCCTCATTTACTCCTGCTGGCTGTGCTGCCGCCGTAAGAAGAGCGACGAGCAGCCAAACGCAGACTGCTGCTGCACTGCCTGGTGCGTCATCATCGCCACCCTCATCTGCAGGTGAGTCTGAATGCATTTTTCCCTCATATCAGCATCTCATTCAGGCAGAAGATGACACGTGTAGCTTTTATCAAATGATCACCAGCTGGAAAAACGTAATTCTGTCTGTTGGAGTGTAAAAGAAGGTGTGTATTATCTGAAGGGCTGCAGGGTTTAATTTCTGGATGGGAAGTCGTTTCTGTACTAATCTCTGTAGTAGGGGTGGGCATTATACCGGTATGAAAGTGACTTTTTATGTTGTTCCATGATATGGATTTTGCTATATCGTGGATACCGTTATATATTCATGAATTCAAATTTGCATTTATATACTTTTGTTCAATTTGGTACGCTTTGTCAATTTGAGCACAAATGACGATAAAGAGTCGAGGCTGAATGTTTTTGTCCTCTGTGTGCAACGCCGTACTACACAGGTATTAGTAATCAAACACATAGAGCATCGTAACAGACCAAATTAATAGAGCACAAATCGCCTACTCCAGTGGTTCACAAACTGAGGGATAGTGTACAGTCAGCAGATTATTTTGCAAAATAAACCTCTGCAGGGTGATAAAGGCTACACTGTATAATTGTCCTGCTTAAAATGCGGCCGCTTGCCTGATAAGTAAATAATTGAGCACAAAATATTAATTTGACATTTTAATTACCGCAACATGACTCGCAGTACCCGCGTGAGCGCTCCATTATCAGTTGTAGCAGTTGTAGTTGTATCAATAACAGACCACTAGATGGACCGATTGATAAATCGGAGTTGTATTGTAGGGAGCCATGTAGAAATATAAATTAACGATGCATGGTTCTGCTCTAAGAATCTACACCAGATGCGAGCGGCGCGATTTGACAAAAGCGAATAGAACCCAGTGATGTTATCTGCTGGATGCGGCGCGACACGACAAATCCATGACAGTAAACTGATGCGGCGTTCTATTTCTCACGAACTCCAGCGCTTTGACACAAAGAACAATTTCAAATATTCATAACTAAGAGAATCATGAAAAAAATAGTTTCCTCAAAAATATTAAGCAGCACAAATGTTTACAACATTGATAATAATCAGAAATTGTTACTGAGCAGCAAAACAGCATATTAGAATGATTCCTGAAGGATCATGTGACACTGAAGAGAAGACTGGAGTAATGATGCTGAAAATTCAGCTTTGATCACAGGAATACAGTAGCCTAGATGTTAAAACATTCAAATAGATCATTTAAATTGACAATATTTCACAATATTACAGTGTTTACTGTATTTTTAATAAATAAATGTAGCCTTGGTGAGCATAAGAGACTTTCCAAAAAAAAAAAGAAGAGGGGGGGGGGGCCTTGAAAATATTTTTATCTACAAAAGGGGGGGCCTGGCAGAAAAAGTTTGGGAACCACTGGCCAACTCAAACACTATTTAATTTTAATTTTATTTAATTCAAACAGGCCTACCTCATGTTGCACATTTGCACTTTTTGAGAAAAACAACGGCGCAATAAAAATATACTTTTCAGGTATATGTCTAATCCCTCACTTTTTCTAGTTATATAAGGTTAAAATATTTTGCCTGTAATTTTTTTTCTCATATTGCAATATAATATTGATATCGCCTGGACAGTGTAAAATATCATATGAATTTTAGCTCATATCGCCCACCCCTACTCTGTAGTTCATTTGGAGCTCTCTCTGGGATTCGGTGTGGCTGTATTAACACCTCTGACACCTCTAGCTGTAGGTCCACGTGGGTTCTACCCAGGGCTCCAGACTCATTCTTCCCACTGGTCGCTTTTTTGCAAATAACTTTCTCAGCTGGTTGCACGAGCACAGGATTTGGTCGCAATATTTTTTATTTTTATTTATTTTATAAATAAAAGAAATTTACAACACGGGATTATTCAATGCATGCTGATGAACTTTTATCATAGTTTATAGTTATATGGAAACGAAAGTGGTTAACATTCAACCCGTCCTTTATCATCAGTAGTATTATTTGTGATTTGAATTTTGTGAACGGGAGTTTCTCTTTTGCTGTGTTATAAGCCGCGGTCTTCGGATGCTTGTTGTCACACCTTTCATTTTTTTAAGACTAAAACAAAAGATGGATTCATTGTTATTCTTAATTAAACAGCACAACAACAATAAATCGGTACGATACAATGACAAACTAGCTTACAAAAAGTTAATTAACAAAAACGAATTAAATGAGGCATGGCACACATCACATGCTGTATTATATACCGACTAATAAATTACAGAACGTTTAGCAAACACTGAGTAATCAAATAAATAAAAGAGAGCTATAGCATAATGTGAGGTAAACAGCAAAGATAACATGTTTTTCCCCCACAAGAATACCAGCATGTTCACCTTCTCTGGTTTAAGAAGAGCTCTTTTACTTGACTTTCGCTTGAAAACCATCCATCGTTTCCTCGATATGCGCGTCATTTTTGCTGCGCGCACCTTCGCGCTCGTGCTGACGTGGCGAGTATACTCTCTAAGCGTTGGTGTGTTATGCTTTCAGTTTCATTTGCCGTTTGATGTTTCTCATATGCAACAGAAATTGCAGCGCTTTTGAGTTTACCAACGCGGTGGTCGCGCCAGTGCGACCGCACACAAAATTTGGTGACACAGGCAGAAAAAATGGTCGCAGTCTGGAGCCCTGGTTCTACCTGTAGCCCCAGAACTCCTCAGTGGCAAGGGCTAATGTAAGATTTATCCAAAAGAAAATGTCCACTGTATCAATATGAAAGTTCATCAGGCCAGAAACATGTTTTATGGCAGTACTGAAATGCTTAGCCAATACTGTTCTGTTTTAGTGTGTTACTTTGGCAATAGTTTCAACCTTTTGCACTCATTGGCTGGCTTTATGCAGGAGAAGATATTTCGAGAAATGTTGGTAACCAAACAGTTTTGGTTACAATACAAGAAAGGAAGTTATACAGGTTTTGAATGACATGATTATGAATAATTGATTACCAAATTTTCATTTTTGCATGAACTAACCTTTTAAGCTAGTGTCAGCGCCCAGATTTAGTTAAAGGGGTTATATGATGCGATTTCAAGTCTCAAAACCAAAGAGATATTCTTAGAACGGCTCGTTCTAACACGCCCCCACATATCTACCTCACTATGTGGAAATATTTGCATAATGCCGCCCAAATGTTCACGCAAAGAAAGAAGGCGTGGTTTCAGTAACCGCAGTTAGTGTTGAAGCAGCCATGTTAGGGAGACGCTGTGTGTTTCTAGACGAAAGCAAAAGCACTTTATTTGGCCTTCCGAAACTAGATGCATTTAGGAATCTTTAAGATGACTTACAAC